>NC_051177.1:102273283-102288283 GCF_013339695.2 Rhipicephalus sanguineus | reverse complement strand
AAACTTTGCACCTCTCATTTTCATTTACAGATGTTTAAAATGGCATCTTATTGCGGCACGTTGAGGTGGGCTGCGAGTGCGTGCGAAAAGCTGCTGAATCACAGGATTTTCGTTTTGTAACTGGGAACACCAGTCCCTGGACTTCCCGAAAGCTTTGATCCACACACGTCATATCACACGGTCCTATCCGATGCAGCGCACAGTGTTTTGTGATGTTAAAGGAGAAGGCATGCTGGTTTCTTTCTGTTCACGTAGGGCGATAGATATGACAAGAGATGAATAAAATCCCAGTTTCACCGCAAGGACGATGCAATGAGTGCGATAGCAACAAATGAAGTAAAGCTGGCAGCTAACTCTTCTAGATCCAGTCTCGCGTAACTCTACAAAAGGGGACTTCGCACAGTCTCTTCGAGTTGAGAGCGCAGCGTGTAGAAGGGTATATGAGCCGTCCGCTGATGCTTGTTGAGATAGCGATTTTGGTTTCATTTAAGTTAGGGCGAAATCATTGCACTGCTGTTTGAAAAAGAACAAATAATTTTTCCTATTCTTTGATTGGCCTAATTATCTGTTGGTTTCATTAGTAGTGTCTAACAAAAAAAAAGAACCCCTCGAAAAACTCCCCTTCGTTCGTTAAGATTACGACAGACACTTGCGTTAGCCCTAAAGTAAAAAGCAAATGCAAAAACGTCTAACTTTGTCATTTAATTACTATGCCTCGCTTGTCTAACTTTAGTTCGCTTCCTTTACGTTGCTGAATTGTAGGTACCTGAGAAGATCGTAACGACATCATGAGAAGGGAGAAATAAGCTTCCACCACATTACGGGTACGAAAGTTGGAAAGAGCTTTGTTCACATTTACTTGATCGGGCGTTCTGTTCCTTCGGACGTTTATAAAAGAATAAAGTAAGAATTATAAATGCAGATCGGTCTGAACGATGTGATAAGCGTGGTGTGTTTAAACATACACTAAAAAACTCATATAATAAAGAGAAAAAGAAACGGCAGCTCAAGATTACAGTCAAGAACCGAAACCGAAACGAAAGCACTTTTTTTTTGTTTCGGCGGCGACATCCTGTGTGAAGCTGTGGAACTAAGTCACGGGCTGAAAAAAAAATGCTGATCCGTCGCCCGGAATCGAACCGATGACGGCGCGGTGATACCGCGCTCTGAACTCGAGCGATTAGCTCGCTCGGCCACGGCGGATGTCGTGTCGCCTGTCGTAAGCAAGGGTTTATCAATTTACCACAAACATTTGAACGACCGCGCTTCAAAAAACGCGTTAGGGAACAATGTTATGCCACTTGCGGCAAGTTGAGAATGCCTTCAAACGAAAGCTGAGTGTCAGGACTGCATGTGATTTGCTGACCATTAACATAACTTGCTTAGTTTTACGACAGTGACCGTTTTTGTCTCGAAAAACAGGCCACATTTTTCGCCGTTTCCATAGACTCCCATTGTACAATCTTTAACTGCTCTGGGAACAAAATTGAAGCTTACTGCAACATGATCGCTGCAGTCCTCTCGTGCGTTTAGGTTCCCAGAAGCGCTCCGTGGTCTGCGTTTTTCAACATTCACCCTCTACACTTAATTATTCGGGAAAAACTCGCCAGTTCCATTGAAAACGCGCTAGCTTCGCGCCGGGGCCGCCAGGGGCGCTGGCTGTGATGTGTCCACAAAAGCTGGATATGATGCTATTAAATTCATTTTCTCGATGAATTGCAAGTGAAACTAAAGCGGTTTCTATTATGATATACTGCCTTTTTTTTTTCTGCGCAGATTCAAGAGTTTCGTCACACCTGCCAAAACCAAGACTTCTCCTTTTCTGGCTGCGGATTTTTCAAAGTTGGACCACCGCTAATTGTCTCGGTGAGACGTTCATTCTGAAAATTCAGTTTTAATCTTTCGAAAACTAACTTCGTTTCTTGTCGAACGGTGTCATTCAATTCACATGGCTTGATTTCTTGATAACATATAGTGCACTTCAGTTAACATCTTAAAAAAATAAAAAGCAACGTTTTCGAGCAGAAAAAAGATTATTTCTTCCGAAGTACACTGTCAAGTGGAATGGACGCGTATAAAACTTAAGATCACGCTAGTTTGTATTTACTTTAGCAATGCTTGTAAAATAACCCGTTAACTAATTATTACACATCGCAAATTCCAAATGACAAATTGTGTCCCTTGATTGCGCAATGCGTATGATTTGAGAAGGAATTTTCAGGACAGCACCACTTTTGTGATAGTCAATCCCAAAGTTTGCGACGATTTAAGCTATCGTTCCAGTTAATTTTGTGCTTGAATGCACATAATCGTGTTTTGGCCCAAATGTAATCGCGACAGTGCATTTTTCCGTATGTGTGACGCTGCTATATCGAGATCTGCGCCACCCTAAGATTCAACTTCAAGTGAATTTGCCTTGTAAACTAACAGACCACAATGAAGTTGCAATGCACCATAATGCAATTAACTCAATGTTAATTAGTGAGCGCCAGGTAATTTTGAATACCAGGTACTGAATACCTGGGGGACGCTAAGATATGATATCGCATATAAAACCACTCTAATGATTTTAGGTAAATATACGTATGTTGTAACAAAAATACGCTGAAAGGAGTTGCAGTATAAGTTCCAGATGAACATTGGCACGATGACAGCGCTGGTTCAGGTTATGCATGAGCTCTGTAGACTATTTCATATTCCCAAACTGAACACACCAACAGTTTTTTGCCATACATTGGCGCAACCTAGGGGAGGGGGGGGGGTTGTTCACCCCCCCCCCCGAACATACAATGATTATAGTTGACCACACGCACGAACATACAATGCATAGTTGCCCCCCCCCCCACTCTTCCAAAAACAATTTCTAGCTGCGTCCCTGCTGCCATTGTAAAAGCAGGAAATTGGTTTTTGCTACTGAAGTCCGGAGACTGGGGTCTTCATTGTTATTGTGTGATTTTGGAGATCAAATATTATTGTTTAACATGTAAGCTGGTAGCCTCGGTGCAAACCCACTGTTCGATATGATCTTTTTTTGTGCGTGTGCAGATTGCAAGTGCCATCATAACGTACACGGTCATCCTCTACCAGTCAGACAGCACCTCTTCTAGCGCTCCAATCGCGCCGCCGTTGAATACTACGCAAGCTTAGGTGACCTTCCCCCTCCCCTCAATTCAACTTTTGTCCTATTCATCTCATTAACGCGTCTGTTTCAGACTTTTCCATGGGACCACGTACTTTGAGCTGAATTATATATGAAGAGACGCGCGATTATATGAATTTTCCGGGTTCGAGCGTAAATATCGACTTCTACTCTAGTTGTGTACGAGTCAAGAATCCGAGATTCGAAATTTTTTAATATTATTTCATGGCAGTAAAAAAATTGTGAATGAATGTTACTAGTTATTCTTTATGCGATCAAAAAATTGACGGTATGTTTCCGTCAGGTATGTTTCTTTTGTCAATTTATCGCTACAGAAAACGTTGACCCAGTACTTTTAAGTACTGGTATTGGATGTATGGCTGCAGAAATAATTTTTAGTTGTTTTCCATTTGAGTTATTACTTCATCAGGTGCTGCGCCTTTTCTTTTTCTGGTCAGCATATCATACCGTCCAACTCCCCATTTTAACATTCCATAATGTTAATAATGCCAAAATTTTAAGTGATTACGCCTGTGCGCCAGAGACTGCTTGCCTTGCTTTTTTTTGTTGTTGTTTTTATATCAGAAGAGGAGCGTACGCAAATTTGTAAGGTGAAGCGACACAAATGACGTCAAAGGATCGTTAGGAGCCGCAAGAGCGATTATTAGTTAAATCTGCGTACTAATTTTCATTCCCACTGACGCTGTTCGATCGTAGTGTCTATGTTTGCTCCAGCAAACTATGTAGGAAGTTCCAGGCTAAGAAGCACCACCTTTACCTTAACTGCGTCGTCCTGTTGTCGAACACGCAATGTGTCAGCTGCTCATTTCAGCGCAAGGCGACGTTGGCGGCTGCTCTCTTTTGCACCAGCTATTTTATTAGTTATTTGAACAGACAGTTTCAGTATTTGTGGGACAGGCCCAGTAAATAGTTTACGTGTTAGCTAGAACATACTTTATAGTGTGCAGTTAGCATCAGAAGTCTAGGGGCCACGACACACAAGAAAAAGCTGAATATTATCGCTGTTTCGACAGGCAACCTTCAGTTTAGATTTCTGGCCTTTTCTAAACCACGCTAGCAACACGTACTGTGCAGTTCGACAGAGTACAGTCACAAATTTCTGGGAAATCCAAAGATTTCTCAGACCTAGTTGTCTCTAAACTTTTGGTGCCGACTGTAGATGTACAGTACCAAATGCTAAGGCTATATTGTACGGAGCGTGTGGCCTACAAATATACACAGACACTTCCCACTTAATCTTGCGCAATCATTGTTTAGGGGTGTCTTGCACCCTATTTAAGGAAGATAACCCTCGTGTAGTCTACTTCAAGGCCTCTTATTGCATCATCCAGCCCTTGCTTTTGAGAAAGCATTAGCCAAGTCCTCACACTAACGATGTGATTATTTTGTGTTCACAGGCTCAATCTGTAGCGTATAGGTACATGATATAGCAATATTTTGGGCATATGCAGGCGTTAGCCTGACAGTATTCAAAGATATTTAAATTGAAGAGCATTAAAAATTTTGCACACGCCTGCACAGTGAATGCACAAGTCGATCGAATAATTGCGACCAACCAGCTCCGAATGTTTCCCTAGCAATTCAAGAAATGTGGTCACAGGTAGCATCGCTATATTTGATAGCTGCTACCGTTTTCCCAGTGCCAGAGGCTGCATTTCATAAACATTTGCGATTTTTTCTTGTTATGTGTCTTCTTGCATAAATTAAATTTATTTAACATTATCTTGCCAGAAAGTCACTTAGAAAATGACGCAGCTGTCGAGCGTCATCACATCCTGATGGTGGGAACATATACAGGGCGTCCCAGCTATCACGCAGCACGATTCAAAAATGGAGGAATGTCGTTACGCGAAGCACACCTAGTACATATTCTTCCCAGTATACTGTAGTAGCCACTACAATTTTTTCGTTAATGAGGTTTATTAATTAGTCCTAATTATATTTCCAACTCGGCGAGCCCTCACCTAATCATTAAAATGTCAGTGAGGCATATGTAGGCGTGCTGAAATAGCATCTAACTGCGCTATTTTCAGCAACGTACACATTACGCGCTCATTTTTTTTCGGCTGATAAAGGAAACAAACTAAATAAGAAAAAAATTCGGCAGATCCCACGCCTTGTGGGAATCGGCTTCATGCTAAGCAGTCAGCGAGTAGTTACATGCTGCATTTTCTGGCTCTGAGCCAAGCGTTACGAAGTGGTAACTTTCGGTTTGACGTAACCTCGGCACTCACGTTGCGTCACACACATCAGTGTTATGGCAGCGAAGTGCACCTTACGGTGCGATGATGGGAACATGATATGTGACTTTCGTTAGCGTATGCCTCCAGGGTTGAGCAACGCTTACACATAGCTTGCTGAATCATATAGAAATACAAATGTAACGTTTATTACACTGCTATAAAAGCAGAGCCAACACTAGAACCACAGACGTTAACCTGACATGACGCCTGCATCATAGGAGTACATATGTAGTGCTCATTGCTTTGTTATAAAATGAGACAGCCAGTCCCACAGTCACAATTGACGTTGCACCGACATTACGCTTGCATAGGGTGTTTTCCAAAGCAGTTTCTAGACCTGGCGTGGCTCTGTGCTAGAATACCTGACTGCCACGCAGAATGCTTGGGTTCGATTCCTGCTGGGATCCTAATTTATATCCTTTGCATTCGTCGGGTCTGCGCGTCCGGTGTCGGTTTTTCTTAACGCTTACGCATTTAAAATACCAATGTCGGTTCTCGCCGTTCCTGGGTACACATAAACTGTCAATCACCTGTGGCGCATGCGCGTACACCGCGGCCCGTGGTAAACGGGTATGTGCCACACGTGTCTGGAGGAAAGGGTTTGACGATGTACTCGACAGGATTTTCACGCTAGTCATGTCATGACCCGACGGTCATATTTGTCAAATCCTTTTACCCTCGCATGCCAATTTTGGTCTACACCAAGTTAAGGAGGCGACCATGAGAGCGCCTAGACCTAGGCGGCTGGATAGATAGATAGATAGATAGATAGATAGATAGATAGATAGATAGATAGATAGATAGAAACGCTCAAAGTGGCAAAGGTACGCTAAGAAATGCTTCGCACTTAAAATAACACGCGACTACGCTCCCACCCGGAAAAGGCGGGAGCATAATCTTGACTGTAGTGAGCTGTAGTCTAGCCATGGGTTCAATTTTGAGAATTCGCGGGCTTTCTTAGCCCAAAAATACGAGCACGCAATTGATAACTTCTTTAAAGGCCAACTCCGGCGATTTTTCGGCCATGTCAAAGTAATGGTGCTTCTATGTTCCTGAGACGCTCCTGTTACGGGCCCGATAGCAGAAATACTGGGCAAATTGGAGAATAATTTAAATAAGCAAGAAAGCTCAACACCGAAACCGAAACCCAACCGAGTGTGCTGTCTACGTATGACGTAGACGTTGTTACAAA
Organism: Rhipicephalus sanguineus; assembly: GCF_013339695.2. Taxonomy (NCBI): domain Eukaryota; kingdom Metazoa; phylum Arthropoda; class Arachnida; order Ixodida; family Ixodidae; genus Rhipicephalus; species Rhipicephalus sanguineus. The sequence goes on along the minus strand of NC_051177.1, from coordinate 102,281,688 downwards.
CGAACCGGAAGTCATGCAAGGCATGCCGGTCACGCCGGCGCCGAGTATGAAAACTGTGACAGCCGGGACGACCAGCGAAGCACCGTCCAAACCAACGCTGTCTGTCGCCTTGTGCACAGCAAACGCTCGCTGTAGCGGCCGAAGCGCCGAAGTTAGCGGTGCCCTCGGCTGCGTCACTTCCGCCGCCTTCCCAATACTGACGTCACAGACGCAATGTTGTCAATAATTGTGGGAAGCCAGGAGGGCGTTTGCAGACAATCTTTAAAATTCATTTGCAAACAATCTGCGCATGTCTCAAGCCTGTAATTTGGCATAAACGACGGAAACGTGCAAAGGAATGTACCCAGCGAATTTCATTGAGATCCATCGACCTCGAAAAATCGCCGGAGTACGCCTTTAAATAGCGCCGTTAGATGTCATTTGAACAAGCCTACATATGCCTCATTGACATTTTAATGTTTAGGTGAGTATTTGTCCAGTTAGAAACATAATTAGGACTAATTAACTAAACCTCATTTAACAAAAAAATTTGTTGTGGCTACTACAGTATACTGGTAACATTATGCACTAGGTGCGCTTCGCGTAACGACGTTCCTCTTTTTTTGTAATCATGCTGGGTGATAGCTGGGACGCCCTATGAAACTGCATAGCTCCATTTCCCAACATTTATACCAGGCTGTCTCTCTTGCTGTGTATAATGTCGTACTTTACAGAAAACATATTTTTATTTTTATTTATTTATTTATTTATTTATTTATTTATTTATTTATTTATTTATTTATGAAAGCCCTTGTATGAGTGCATTGCATAGGCGGGTTGTTTGGGTTGTGTAAAGTAGCACTATAATTTCTTAGATAACAAAAGAAGAGTAACAGAACTATGTAGTCGCGTTAGATCACGAGCGTAGTCATACTCATGACTAATTAGTCATGACTACACGAATGCGAAAACTTTCTAACATAAGCTGCCTCCACTTCCCTTCCCATTCTACGCGACTATTAGGGCGAACAACGTATGCCTTATCCCCACACAGACCGCATTTATAAACTTGTCCACATTTGTGGGATATGAAATGGCAAGCAGCTGCAAGTTCAAGCTCTGCAAATCAAGAAATGCCGACACAATCGACGCTTTGACAACTTTGTAAAGTGCAAGCAACGAAAATAAAGCGATCGACAGCAACAACCCATCCCTGTGTCATTTCTTAAACGCAGATATAACCAAATGAATCGAACAGACAATTAAGTCAAGGAAACACTGTGATTTATGTGTACGTGTGTGACTGTACGTGCTGTTATGTATTTATCAGTGTATGTATCGCAATCATCACCCAGCACCTGAGCACCTGCAGTAGAATGCCAGGCGAATAGCCAGACTAGCATCGCTAGCATTCCATTAAAGTATATTCCTCTCTTTCTCTCTAAGCCAAGGAAAGCATACAGGACATTAATTTGTCGTTTTTAGCTCTAGTGTAGTAATTACTACATAAATTGGAAGGAAATTAAAGTGAACGAAGGAACAGCCTTTCCGTCACTGGGACCCGAACCCACAACCTTTGAACAATTCGAAGGTTGTAAGTTAATTTCCTGCGAAAGCAGCAAACCTTGGCCTTATAATAGCGATGCACGAGGGGTGACAGTGTGAAAACCATTATCAGCCAGGGTTACAGCTAATGACTTGTCCACGTGCAGTAGAATGATATTTATGCGCATGCCGGATATGAAGCGTTCTAATGGTCAATGACCTCGAACTTCCACGTGGAAGCATTTAGCTACGAGTTCTTATCGATTCCACCTGAGAGCGCGGGAAAACGCTCTACCGATCGCTAATGCCTTCGACTTGTAACACAAGTGTTCATCATAGGCGTCCAAGATCATTTTCTTTGCTCTCTCCGTGATACGAGGCCTAGTAGTTGGACTGGCATTCCTCTACTCGCTCGACAGCACGATGTCCTCTCAGCCAAGTCCAACCCTCACGCATTCCAACGGCTCGAAAACATTCTTCGAGTCGTTTCACGTCGTCAACGCTTACTACAGGTTCCTCGGCTACAGTTTTCTAAGCAGAGAAAGACGCCCAGACGACGACCCAGGTCTCGAGAACGTCGTCTGCAAGCGTCGGAGTCAGTACGCCGTCTACGCCGTCGCCAGCTGGGTCGTGCTGATCGCAGTCTTCGCCTACGACTCTTACGAAGTCCTCAAGATGTTCAACGATTCCGAGTCCATCGAAAAGGCGGTCACGCTGGCTTACTCGACGCGGACGCTCATCATACAGGTCTTCAACTTCTGCGCCACGATCGAGAGGGCTCCGAGGCTAGCCTGTCTGGCCAACAGCTTCGGCGACCTGGAACGTCGACTTCCGGTCCTGGCATCGCTCAAGACGCCCGCGTTTCTGATAGTCGGCCTCAACGTGGCGCTAGCCGTCCTCTTGTTCGTCTCCATAGTGCCGCTTCTCTTTCTGTTCGCGGACTACACCCAGGACATGCTGGCCTGGAACGAATTCTACGGCGTTGTATGCCTTTTCCACGGACAGGCGGCCTGCATGATAACCTATACCTGGATCATGTTCTACAGCAAGACGCTCGCGTCTTACATACAGGCCATAAACGATCAGCTACGGGATATGCAGGCTTCGCTTGAAGAAGAGGACGAGATAGCCCCGAAAGTTCTGGGAGTTGATGAGCTTCATCGCCTGTTCTACGAGATCATGGAAGTATTCTGGAAGTTCCAGAGCGCGTTCGGTTTGTCCCTGTTCATCGTGGTTCCCCTGAACCTGCTCGTTGCGGCTCCGTGGACCTACTTCGTCATCAAACAGCTCCATCGACCCGAGGTCAGTCTCATCAACGCTCTCGGATGCGTCGCCCTTTGCGCCCAGATGGTGATTGTATCACTCTGCGCTGTCCTGCCAAACAAACAGGTATGTTCTTTAATGATTTCTCGCATGCCTGTGCGCGTGTTAGGCTTACTCAAACTCCTCCAATTCGTAAACATTGACGAATAACACTATTTCGCTATTGTGAAGCAATGACATAGCTACTCTATTAGCCAACAAGTTATTAAAAGATGAATTTGACCCAATCTGCCGCACTCATAGACATAGTTTTTCGAAGCGACGTCGTTGATGTCATCCGTGAATGCAGCCTTGAGTGCATATCACTCCACGTTTTTAGTATCACAGTAGTTGTATATGCATATGCGTGTCTATAAAGTGAAAGTGCCAGTGCAGAGAACCTTGTGCATTAGCGTCTTGGTATATCACTAGTGTTGTGACTTATGGAGGTTGCATTAACATAATGCTTTTACGATTGTTGTAGTTGTTGTTGTAGTATGAAAGTATACTTGAGCATCTTTTCCGCCAATTAAAGAAACATCGAGCAGACAAACGAGAATTGTTTAGGCTTTTCAAATATATAATCATTGGTTCTTCGGTTCATGCCGTGCGATGCAATAACAAACTTTTTCTTTTCGTTTACAGGCGAGGGAGACCTGGATTGAGCTAACAAAGATGCTTGTTTCCGTTGAACACAGTCGGGATGCCAGAAAACGAGTAAGCCATACAACATGCATTCTAGCCATTTGTACAGTGTTAACCATTTCTAGAGAACACTGGAGAGGCAGATCACTGGGCACAACTAGCGCACGCAGATTTCAAATTACAAAGTCATACTTAAATGCTGATATACAGGAGTAGGCAGCCAATGTCACCGAGAGAGAGAGAGAAAGCTCTTTATTAAAAGCAGAAAGTTCAGCCGGCCTATATTCGCCTGCTTGCCATTCAGCAGGAGAGGGGAGGAGGGCAGAAAAGAGCCTAAAAAGAAAGTAGACAGAAAGATAGCTAAAAAAGCCACCGATGTAAAAATGTGAACCATGACTGACGTGAGTGCGTGCGTGTGTGTACGTGTGTGTGGGGTGGGGGGGGAGGACAGATAGAGAGGGAGGAAAATAATCTCGACAAGAACATTCTCACCGACACTTCCCTAACACTAACTCAGTTCAACATACTTAGGAAGGTTCACATACCATCCACGTGCACTTTGTTTCATTTTCAGATTCAGGAGTTCCGCCACACTTGCATTCACCAGGAATTCAGATTCTCGGCACTTGGCTTCTTCAAAGTCGGCCCGCCTTTAGTGGTGTCGGTAAGCCTTTAGTCAATATCTCGTACGTGCAATGACTGGATAAACGTATTTCGGATAAGCAATATGGCTTTGAGAAGAATAAGTCAGCCGAAATGGCATTATTAAGAGTCAGAGATGCAATTGTAGGTAATATTGAAGAAAAAACTTACGATTGGTATATTTTTTATTTTCGAAGGGCCTTCGATTATATAAACCCTGAAGTATTGCTTAACAAATATATGGCATTAGCGGCGCAGCATTAAAACTTATGAATAGTTACCTTGATTCGCGATTGCAGTATACTTCTCTGCAAGATTACAGTTCAGAAAAAAACGTAATAAATATGGAGTACCCCAGGGTTCAATTTTAGGGCCATTATTGATTATCATGTATATAAATATATCGTAAACATCCCGCTAACATATGAAATGATTATGTACGCGGATGACACCAATGTGTTCTTTAACTTAAACGCGAAGGAAACGAAGTTTACGGTTTTTTGTTCTAAGAATAAAGAAATAAGTTACGATGCAAAACTATTTTATTGTGGATCGCAACTAGAGCACGTGGCAAGCCATTCTTTTCTAGGTGTTATATTTCATAAAAATTTAAGCTGGTCAGAGCACATAGATAAGGTAAGCACCAAGGTTGCACCCTCTGTTGGTTTACTACGACGAATCCGGTGCTATGTGCCTGTCAAGCTCGTCAGACAACTGTACTTTTCCCTTGTACATTCGCATCTTAGCTATGGCTTATTAGTATGGGGGAACGGAAACAAAACGTATATAGAAAAACTGGCAGCACTACGACGTCGAGCTCTTCGCTTGCTTAACTCTTCAAATGAATACATAGGGTCTTCTAAACTAATGATGCGCCAAAATACTTAACATTAGAAATTCTTACAGAGCAAAGATTTGCATTCGGCTGTTTAAAAAGGTCTCCAACTTTGAGACATTTTCAAACCGGTGCCTCAGACGAGACACGGGGTACAGTTTGCGCCACACATCAGTAGTAATGAAGAAGCCCAGGACAAGCTATGGTAGGCAAACTATTTAGTATGAAACTATGAGTTTATGTAATAAGTGTCCTAATGTTGTTGAAGTAGCCAGAAATTGTAAAACAATTCATGAATTTAAACATTTAATAATGAGCATGTTTCTTGCTTCGGAATTGGATGTGTTGTATAAGTCTTAATATGTTTGGTTACTGCATTAGTAATGGTACTAAGCAGGGGCGTAGCCAAAGGGGGGGGGGGGTGGGGGGGGTTGGGTTCAAACCCCTCGAAAATTTTCAATTTTGCTTGCGTATATATACACGCACACATACATACGCACGCACGAACATACATAAAGTATGGTGGGAACCCCCCCCCCCCACCGAAAAAAATTTCTGGCTACGCCCCTGGTACCAAGTGTAACTGTTACTAAGCATTACTAGTCACTGCATTACTGATTATGTTCTTGTTAATATTTCTGCATTAGTGATTATGTTCTGTTACTATGTCATTACTGTCATTATGGTATTACTGTAATTAGCGATTGTGTTCTTACTGTACTAGCGATTGTTCTAGTTAAATTGTAACTTTCAAATCCGCTGTCTCTGCGCACCAGCGAGGTAAGGCCTAGTCAGGGGGTTTAAGCCCTCCTTTTACCTTACCTAACCCTGTATGTGCTATGCTCAAATAAAGCTTATTTTTTGTTTTGTCAAGAGGATTCCTCTTCTTCAGGGCTGCCCTGAAGAAGAGAAGTCTTCGGATGTCAGCGGAGCCGAGGCAAGAGGACTTACCTTCTTCAGGGCAGCCTTCAAGGAGACAAATCCTCTTATCTCGGCTCTGGCTGCATCCCTTATCCGGCGATTTCTACTCGATACACACTTCACTTGGGCATTTAATCACTCACAGCAGCTGAAATGGGCTGTATGCGGTGATCATGCATTAAACTCCAACAAACCAGTACACAATTTCGCATCATCGAAAATTACCGCGAATTGTTCATCTTTACTTATGCCCTTGCAGAATATGTATGTACGTTCCGAAAAGAATGAAAGGTCGTTTCAATAAACGCAGCGCAAGAAGCACGGACACAGAAAAGAAGCACACTGCACAGCGCTATTTGATTTTGAGGTTGTTTGAGTTTAAAATCTGCCTTGCGTAGTAATTAATTTTAACTGATTTTCTGAACGATCGAAAAGTGAGGCGTTAAAGAACACCAGATGGTCGAAATTTCCGAAGTCCTCCACTAAGAAGGACCTCATTATCATATGAAGGTTTTGGCACGTAAAACACCAGATACCGTTATTAACACACCTGTTCATCGTTACAGATAACAAGCGCTATCATCGCTTACACTGTAATTCTCTATCAGTCGGACACAACGATATGGAGTGCGGATACCACCACCAGCAACTTCACGTTGTAAGCGTTTGTCGAATGGGATGTATTTTCTGAAATACTAATAAACTTCCGCGAAAGCGTTCCTGTGTTTGCTTGCTGGTCGAGCTCTTCCAAGTTTTATTTGGCAAGCTTCAAAGCTCACGCTAACCTATGTCCGCCGTATGATTGGACGTTCGTGACAGAGCAATAAATATAGTGAAAGGGAAAATTGCCATGTAACCGTCTGTATGGCAAGGTTACAAAGAAATCCGTACGCATTTCTCAGAACGGAAATCTTACTTAACGAAAAATACCTATGATTGAATGACTCTGAGATTAACCAACATTACACATTCTATAGCCAACGTATAACCTACACAACAAGAAAGAACCTCCTCCAACCTACATTAGCGAAGAATTGTTCTCATTAAGCCAAACTAGCCAACAATGGTCAAGGCTTATAGTGCGCGAGTAAACACGCGTTGGCGAACAAAGCACAAGTTAAATTCCAATAACGTCACGTGTGACTCTATTGGAAGGGCGGCGCAGGTCACTGTCGACTCTCGTTCTGGCAGTATAGTGATGCCGGTAAAATAGTGAGAACCGCGGCGCGGACTGGCGTATAGGTTACAACCCCCCTCCTCCCCAGTGACACAGGTCAACCACTGACACCGTCAAAATAACGATACTTACGTAATGCAAGCCACAACATTTCTATCAATTGAGATTTTGAGGAAGTATGACGCCATACGTGACTTTCTTCCCAGGTCACGTGACTCCCGCTTGTGGTTGCAACCGCAAGTCCCGCTATTGCGCTTCTACAGGGGCGCCATTCTGGACACTGTCAATTCCGCAATGCCGTACACTTTCGTAATGGCGCCATTTTAAGCCAATCAGAGAAACCTTAGCAGCCCTCTGGCCAATCAGAGCTCGCCAATAACGGAATTTGACGACAGGGTTGAATTTGACAATGTCCAAATTAGCACCGCAGGTTATGGAAACACGTTGCATCGACGACGCCGCGGACTGGTTAGGCAGGTGTTAAGGGATCTGGTCGTGAAGATAACCTAGGGGGTTACGAGTCAGTCGGCGGTTTGCCGCTGGTCATCCAACCGGACATTGACCCCCCCCCTTCCCCTCTCGTAGCCAACGTAAACATTAACGGGTATTTTCCATTGGTGTTTCTATTTCAGCGTAACTTTCTTTCTTATTCTTCCTAATATAGAATGGTCACTCAACCAGGCGAAACAAATCTGGAACAGCGGGCCCGCCTTCAGTGCTTTTCCCGGTCGCCGGCCGTTGCGAGCTTTCCTCTCCTAAGTTAAACTTTGCTGCGCGGAACACGGGTTTGAACGTCCGTCACGGCGCTACTGTTTGCTTTCGCTTCAATGAAGACGTGCGCAGTGATGTGAAGCGATTCGATTGAACGGACAGGCCAAGCAAATCGAGCAAATAGTGCTTTCTCTGCGCATCGGCGCTATAATCGGTTAGCATTAAGGAGGTACACTTTCTATAGTCGGTTAGAACCTAATAATAAATAGAAGCTCCGCCCCCCGAACTGCGGCCCGCCTGCCATTCATCTGTGCAAGAGAGTCGTGCAGGGGCGTAGCCAAGGGGGGGGGGGGGGGTTGGAGGGTTCAACCCCCCCCCCCGAAATTTTTCAGTTTTGCTTGCGTATATATACACGCACACATACAAACGCACGCACGAACATACATAAAATATGGTTGAACCCCCCCCCCCCCCCCCGGAAAAAAATTTCTGGCTACGCCCTGGAGTCGTGCTAGCTAGCTTCATTTCTAACCAGGGTTTCTTTTCGCTGCTAATGTAAATACTACCCATATAATGAACTTAAAGATCGTCGTCCTACTTGAAGTATTGCCTTTCCCCTAGTAGTGAAACTTTTGCGGAAGTTTGCCA
>NC_051177.1:101494164-101624164 GCF_013339695.2 Rhipicephalus sanguineus | reverse complement strand
CGTTGTCCAGGGTACGGATATTCGACACAGCTTTCTAGATTGAACCATATTGCGATGATTTGAGACACATACAAAGATATAGCCGCCACTTCCGATTAATTTCTTTTTTTAATGTTTGGCAAGCCAGAAATCAATGCAACACTGGAACACCAAGCCAATGCTGCAACGCAAGAGGGACGAGTGCAAGACTATGCTAGCTGCCAACAAGTGAAATGCGATGACGCGAGGCTCGTGGCATACTTTGCAATCTACATGCCGGACGTCTGCAGCTATTGCATTGGCTTGCTTTCTACGCTTTACTTTAACCTGGCAGTGCGACGCATGTTCCGCTTATTTTTGTGCGCCAACGTTCTTTCTTTGTAGGTTCCTCATCTGCTTCCCTTACATTCTCGTAGATCAAGTTTCCCTCGCATGCGCGGAGTAGCAAACCGGACCTCTTTTCCACCCTCCCACTCTATGGCGCGTTGTGTGCTTGCGCTCTCCACGTGGTCGAAAACGTGAGCCTACGTCACGCGCTCTCATGTATTGCCCGTTAACTAACGGACCCATGAATTAAAAATAACGTGCACGCAACAATTCCCAGCATGCCATCAGGTGCGGCGTATAAATCAATGCGCGTATTTGTTCGTCCACTTTCAAGCGCGCAACGGCTTTCTACCGTGCAGCTCAGTGCAGCGACGAACGAGACAGCGTTCTCCTCGTTACTTGTGAAATCTGTAGGCCTAATTATGAAGCTGATGATTAATTAAGTTCATGGTAAGTCAGCTGCAACTATCAACATCAGGCTCATATGTATTTATTTACATCAATCATTTTACACGCAAGGGATAAAAAAAAAAAACATCTCAAAGGTGACATCTTGTCGTTTATACTAGTCGTTTTGCTAATTATCTTCTTCATTTTAAACTGACGTCGGCAGCACGCGGTGTAGCGCTGTTGCTCACGCTCATCAAGGTCGAAGCTAGCGGGAGTTATCTATAAAAAAAAAGGGGGGGGGGGGGGGAGAAAGAACGCTGTAAAAGAGACACAATACTGTTACGATGCAAGGGAGTAGTGTGAGTAGAGCTGTTCCATAGGGGTAAAGTCAGTGACTTTAATGACGCAATCGTGCAACTGTTTTAATAAACCACCTGAGTCACCGCGTCTGACAGCGCGCGCAGCAAAAGGCGGGAATCACGGGAGGTCTCGCGCGCGCCTTTTGCTTCACTCTGACGTCACCGCTACAATACGTTTCACTGTAGCACCGGCTGCACGATGCCAGAGCAACGTCTTGTTACCAACAACGGGCAGCCTAATAAAGTCTCCGCTGCTTGTATTGTACTCGAGGGTGACCTCCTTTTTGGTTGTCTCGCCGCTCGTCTTCCTGGAACATATACCGATGTCGAAAGTTCGTTAGGCGTCCGCTAGGGGGACGCTTAGTCGACAGGAGGTCATGGTGGTCGCTTTGGGCGGAGTGGCACCTGTGGTAAACTGTGAACTTGGATAAAATAACGCGAACGGCCGTAAACGTAAGTGTCATACTTCGCATTTCTAGCCACGGGAATGTGTCCTACGCATGTCTGAACCGTTGGCATGGCTGTGATTGTGTTCCTAGCTGCGCGGCAGGCCCGCTCGTTGGGAACGCGGTCTTCGCACACCGTCAGTCAGCGCACGGTTGCAAGATTAAATCTTGGCTCTCTGCCGGCGTGTCAAATAACTTCGCGCTTTGAGGGACGACACTGCAGGCATCGGCAGATGTGTGCAAAATTCCGATAAACCCAGTGGCCTGTGAACGAACTCGAGGAGTTCCTGTCAACGTTAATTGGGGTTGCAAGAGCTAACAGGAAGTAACGGTGCTATCTTTCTCGTGCGACACTTTAACGATCGGAATCGAAAGGAGGTTGTTTTGAGGAGGAAACCGAGACTTTTAAGAACATTTTGCTCGAGGAAGGTATCTTTACGTGTGCCAGCGCAGCCAGCAGCCGCGGATCGTCGTTTGTGGATGACGCGCACAGGTGTGCGAGCTTGCTATCGTGCATGCATCGGCTGACATTTGAAAAGGGTCGTTCTTTTTCTTAGCCGGACGGCATATCCGCGGCTAAACGTGTATTGCGCTATTGTTTGTGGATTTAGAAAGGTTCTCGCGTAGAATGACACCTGCAGCTGGTGTTGCTCCAGTCTTGTGCATTGTACATACGTGTATAACGACGTAAACGTGTTCACGTCTGAATGCTTTCGCAATGTGATACACCACGTTGTTGTCTTTCTTTTTAGTGAACTAAGATGCCATGAGCTTTGGCTAACATGTCTAATAAAAGGTCATCAGTCATGCTGGTAAGTTAGTCGCCTACACGTTGGGCGTTGCACGTTTAACCAGCTGTTTCACCGGAAGCTTTAACGGAGTCTTGGATGGGTTGGCGATGATTTTTAACGGCCGCATTTTTGTGACGATCGGACGGCTTTACTAACCCGCTGCATTCGCGCACTTTTGCTCCTCAAAATTTTGAATTCTGAAGTAACGCGCGCAGCGCGCGGATTCGCTTTCGGTTAGCTGCAGTTAACGGTACATTTCGGCAAAAATGGTAGCCCGCTAATAATAGATGGCCCACTGCGTGCCGCTTTTGTCGCCTCTGCCTTCCCCTCCCTTTCCCAAGCTTGCTGGCCGCACTAGAATAACACTGGCGACAAAACTAGTGGTGCAATGCCATTTGCATGTGCTTCGCTATATTTTCGTCTCTTGTCGTTGTTTTGTTGTCCTAGTGCCGGCTTTAATCCAGCTGCTGACGCACGCAGCTTTCGCAATGCGAACTACCCACATACACACAGCTGCTTAAAGGGCACTTGTTTTGAAGTGAACATGCTCCGTGAGTATCGATGTGTAATTTTAATCTAAATTTTTAGTGACGTCGGAAAGTATGTTTATCAAACTCTGGAATTATGAGAAAGGTCACAAAATTTTCTCTTAAAGAATTGTGTAAAATTTAACACAGATAACATTATGTTAGGACTCTCAATAATATGCTACTCGTTATATTTGTATTGGTTTTAATTCGATAGTTTTGAAGAATTACGATATGACCATCCCTTTGAATTTTTATGTGAGCACCCTTTATATAGAAATATTAAGTCGTGATGTTTCACCAACTTCAAAATAGCAGAGCCATTTCTATGTGTGTGTGAAGCTGCAGTATGACTTGCGCTGTTATAGTGTTGTCATAACTATAGATGATTGGCTTCTTAATGTAAAAATAGAGAAAATAAAAGAAACTACCTGTTGCACAGCTAAACTATCAATCAGGCCCTTGTTCTTCTTTTTTTACAACAATGGAGTGACACTTCTGCAGAGAAAGGCAAGCATGGCAACAGTATTTTGGCATTTGCAATTTGCATGTTTACTCATAAAATGTAAATAATTTTTATTGTCGTACTCTTATTGAACGCTTTTCAAGCAAGGAAAGGAAAGACAAATGGTGAGGTTATGCCGCTTCTTTCATTCTTTTACCATCTGCATGCAGGCTGCCATTAAATATTCATCAAAGAAACACCTTAATAAAGTGTTTAAAACATTTAATGTAGTTTGGCTGCTATAAAAGTACAGTTTCTCCCCTGGCCTGCTGAATCGAACTTGTTCTCAATGGAATAAAATTAGATGACAAGGTTGATTTGCATGTATGGCAGGTATTTGCTATAAAAGTATAAGTGATATACTCATATCCCTAATTAAATACCCTTCCATAAGGCTCACAAATGGAGAAAGTGCTTTGGTTCAGATATATGTTGTTGATAAACCTCAACTCCATACACGTTCGTAGTGTAATCCTTCCCCCCCTCTTTTTCTTCGAGTTCTGCTAAAAATGCAGGTTAAAATGGGGTCAGGTCATGAGAAAAAATATGTTTATGGGGATTACCGTTAATTGATTTCAATAATATCAGTGCTGTGCTTTGGTCTTTAAAAAGTATAGGGCTTTGACAGCAAACACCCACTTGATGTACTTGCTTTGGATTGTCCAATATTAAAACTGCACCATTCTTCATTACAATGCAATTTAGCATTTTTGCACGGAAAGCTGGTAACTTTTCTCCTTGTGGTTGTAGGAAATGTTGTAGCCAGTATCAATGTGTACATTTTAACAAGTTGACGTTTCACTCAGTACACAAAAGTAAAATAAGTTAAAAAGCTTTCTTGTGTCATTTGTTTTTTTCATACATTGCAATACATAGTTAGCATGTTTGAAGATCTCGACACTTATGCAAGAGGCGTACATGAAGAGCGTATGCATATTAGCGTGTGAAAAAAAATTGGGGCAAGCAAGGCCAGCTGGCCTTCATGAAAACATTTACTAAAAGTAAAATGCCTCCCTTTTTTCTTGCAGCATTTCATTCCATTGCCATTATACTTTTACAAAATATGGTAGTCATCCAGTGGGAAAAGGGAGGGCTGTTGGGGTTGCGGAAGGCGTGGGCAGATTGTCAACAGTTAAGTGGTTTCTTTAAGTGTGACTAGAACTACAGCTACTAGAAGGTTTGGTTACTCACAGTATTTAGTGAATTGGCACATTGCATAAAATTATGTTTATGAATTAGCTTACACTGTAAGTGAGATAATGTCTCCAAGCTTTGTAGTCGAACAGTGAAAAAGCAATCATCTGCCATTTGCCACTTCTGTAAAGCTCACTGATGTGTGTTTGCTGTATTCTAGCTGGATATGTTTGGAAGTCGAGGTCGAAAGAAGCCGTCCAAGGCGGGCGGCGGCCAGCCCTATCCAACACAACCGAGGCCCACGTCAGAAAATTACTCTGCCGAGCCTGCGGTAGAGGTGTATGTGAACAGCCTCAATGAAGAGGAGGTGAACCGAGAGTTTGAACGAATGCTGGTGAGCAAATTCCTCGGCCCTTCCGGTTGGCATCGGAGGTTCAAAACACGTCACAGTGTCTAGTCTGCTTAAAAATAAAAGTTACACATTCAACTTCTAACTATTCTCTCGTCTTGTACATGATATGCTCCTTGTGTATCATAGGACGCAGGACAAAGGACGCAGACGCAGCATTCTTGCAACAGCATAGTTGGGGATGCTGCCACTTCTTTTGGCACTCCTTCTTATCGTTTGTGGCAGGAAGTACCTGCTGAAAAGCTCAGATATTCTTTCGCACGCACAAAGCATATCCTAGTAGTTGTATGACAGCATATTTATGTGTAGAGGTCTAGTGCTGATAGTGCTTGAAAGGAATCTAAGCTATTGTATTATTCTTACGTGACACTAGGGCAGTGTAGAGAGATGGTAAGGAGGGAAAAGGCAGCGTGACAATATAGTGTACTTAGGCCCTCATACAGAAGCGCCACATGACAAAAGGTAAGGCGGGCGGATGGGGGGGGGGGGGGGGGGGGCATTGTACAGATGGAAGCAAGCAGCCGAAGTTAAGAAATATGAGAGGTGTTACTTTTTTGCCCAGAGCCATGACAGCTGGAGGATTTCATAGCTTGCCTCGCACACAACCAACATCCACCTATATAGCATGAAAAGCTGCGTTAATGTTTTATAAAGTTTGCACTAAAAGGTGCATTCAAACCTACTGCTAAACTGAGCATTTATGTTCTTCAGGTATTATTATGTTCTCCATCGTCATTGGCATGAGATTGCAAAAGTACACATGCAACTGCACAAACAGACCGTAGTGTTTTCTGAAGTTTGAAGCGTGGCCAATATCAGTATCAAATTCATCACGTCACCATTCATGCAAAAACCACATCTAATAAGTTTTCACCAGTTTTCCAGCAAGTCCAAGCAGTCAGCTGCATGACACGTATTTCTCCTACTTGCCCGAATCATTGCTGATATTGGCTTATTCATGCATTGCACACAGTGTAATTATCTGTGGATATCTGTCTGTGTCACATTCTCAATGCACAAAAATGCTATTACAGAACAAAACCTGTAGTAAGCAGGCAACTGCATGCGAGCTGTTGTCTTTAACCCTTTCTATACTGCTGACGAGAATAGTTGCTCTGAGGGAAAGTGCCTGTGGTGTGAACGTATCATGGTTACGTCTGCCAACTTTATTCTGGTTGCAGTTTCTGACACAGTCTATCTCTGAAATTTTGGGTGCTTGAATTCTTGTGCTGGAAAAGAAACTTGCCTATACACCGCATCTCTGAGATATTTGGCACAATATTTTTCACATTTCTTGCGTTATTAAAAAGGTTAACTTAGCACGCAGCCCAATAGCATGCTGATTCCACATCATTCCAAACACACCAGATTACGGCTGCGTACCACCCACTTCAAGCCAGCACCATCATACCACTTGAACAGGTTGTGCCATTTCGCAGCACTGTTGAAGCCTGCACAACAATTTCTGAATGTAAAAAACTTTCCTGATTTGTAGTTTAGACTTGTGAACATGTTAGTCGGATATTACCGCACTGTACACTTCATTCTTGGCAACGTTGCCATCAACTACACAGCAGGAGCGAGTGTGACAGGTATTGACAGGTTTAGCGGCCGTGTGCCATGTAATGTAGGTATGCTGCACCTGCACATAGTGTACCGCCACACTTCGGCACCGCATATGCCTGAACCAGAACTAGTGACCGATATGGACATAGAAAAATAAAAGGTGCTCAAGAACATGATGCGTGGCAACAGAACTTTTGGGCTGCGCATCCCTAACTGCGTAACTTAAGGCTCTTGGTGGTTAGAGGAGAAGGTGTATACCAACTTTTGCAGTCAATTTGAAGCCTACATCTTTGTTCCTGTGTGCGTTAGGGTTATTTGCCCCATCGCAGAGCCGTTTGCAGCGACTGTCTTCTATATGTACACCTCATTGTGTTGTTTTTAGGATGACATGAATCTGACCGATGAGAAGCGGGAGCCACTGTTGAATCGAACCCTTATGGAGAAGCGGGAGATGTTGTCAATGCATTTAAAGGGCACAGCGGCTGTGAGTATGCACAAGTGCTTTGTTCCAAAAACGTTGGTTTATCCCAAGTGGCATTGCATGACATCAGAGTGGTAGAGATGGAAGGGTACTGGGTACAGAGAGACTCTGGTGAAGCTATTTGCTGCTTTAGCAAGGTGTCAATAAGATTGCCAAATCTTTTTGGAGCTGTGTATTATGTGAGAATTGAGAACCATGCTCTCTTTTTGCTAATGCTTTTTGCGCATTTCAATATCGTTGCATTGTTAAATTAAATCACAATAGAAATAAAAAGTTAACTGAACTTTAGCAAGCTATTATAATAAGTGACCTGTCTGCCCCATGCCAGTGTTGTTTAAATAATATTAATAGTAATTAATTTCATCACTTTATGTCGATGGAGGGAGCAGCACCAGAAAGTGACATTTTGTTTGACTGGGTTCCCATAATCTCTAAGAGAGAGCAGTGGCCTACAACAGATAACAGAAAAACGACTGCATAAACAAACTTTTCAATAAAAGTCGCATTTTTCACAAGAAATAAAGACACTAATACAGCACACGTAAAACAAAAACTCTGACAGTGCATACGATAAACTTACGTCGCGTGGTGTTGTTTACAGTGAATAAGCGAGGTGACCAGGCTTGGTTACTTGCACTGTTTAAATGTTTTCTTTGATTCATTTATTCATATATACTAATTTGTGATGATTCCATTGAAACTTGATTTCATTAGGTGTCTTCATTTTGTTTTTTTTCCCAGGGTGGTAAGAGGAGTAGCAGATATGAGTCTGCTTTGGATTACGTTAACTTCCTTAGCAGCGAAGGCACATCGGCTGACAAGCTCTTCCGAGGTATTGAATCACTGCGCATAGCCCTCACAAACAACCCCGTCAGGTAATTGCTGATCTTTTATTTATGAACTGGTCTTTGTTTAACTATTCATTGCTGTCGCAGATTTTAAAAAATTGAGACCTCATGATAGCCTAGCCCATTTTGTTAAGCAAGCATGTTACATTAATATGGGGAACTTGCCCAGTTTACGTTGTCGTGTACGCACATACAACTCCAAAAGTCACACTTGACATGAAAAAAAAAATGGAGCTCTTGTAACATAATTAGGTTCTGGAAATGTGTTTATACTGTATACTGATTATGAAGCACTAGATGAGTGAAACTGTGCCTACCTAATTTTTTTTTGTTTTTAAGGCAGGCCACTCGTTATACAGGCATAGAAACATGTGAAAATGTTGCACATAAATGGTCGTTTGCTTGACATGCACGTGCACGCTGTGTAGACACTTGATAAGGGAAATGTTCACAAATGTGCGCTGCATACTGAACGAGAACAGAATAAATATTATCAGTAAAGGCAAGTTCAAGTGATGGATACCTAGCATAACACAGGGCAAATTATGATATTGTGCATGTCCTGCCAGTCACGAGTGTTACTGCGTGCCATCGTGGCTGGCAGCTGTGGCATTGTGTTGCTACAGAACAAGGTTGGGGGTTTGATTCCCATCTGTAGCAGTCGCATTTAGATGTTGGTAAAGTGTGAGAACTCTCGTGTTTTTTAGACTTAGGTCTGTGTTAAGAAATTCCAGATGGGCAGAGTTATTCCGGAGTCCTATGGCATGCCGAATAATCTTGTTGTTTTGGCATAAAAAAAGAAACTGTGTTTTAATTAATGATGCCATGATGTCCTGCGAAATTATTGAAAGAGCACTTACTCAAACTTACATCCTATTTGTTCCGAATTTTCTTTCTCTTTCTGAACTGCCTTAGGTAATTCCTCTGTTTAGCAGTTTCTTGTGCCTTCATTGCCCGACTGTCTCATTTACTTTTACAGCACGCAAAGAATGTACTAGTTGTTTCACAACCACATTCACAATTATTGCTGTTGTGCACTAGAGCTGTTAAAAAGATGTTTTAAAAAAATCTTTCCTTTTCAGTACACTAAAAGATAGGAACATGCTTAAAAAGTCATGACTGCTGACTGGTTGTCTTTGTTGCCACTTAGTTTAGATAGTACAGAGAACCAAGCCTTACACTTCACATGCAAACAATGCCGTGACCCATTGGTGTTTCAAAAGCTGTTTTCCTCCTGAGATGTGTTTCTGACAGTGCAAAACAAAAGTGAAATAAGGTTGTTTTTTTTTCAACTGACTTCACAATGTCGTTAAAATGGTACACTGTGTTTAAACATTGCTTATGTTTGTATGTATTTTCCTTCAGTTGGCTAAAGGACTTCCTACAGGAAGGCATGGACAAACTGCTGAAGATTCTTCAAAAGTGTAAACTGTGAGTTTCATTCATGTGTTTGTTAACTGAAAGACGCTGCAATGTGCTGAAAGATCAATCACATTAGATTATGTGCATTCGGAATCTGCATGCCTTTAATATATTGCTCTGAAAACTTTAGAAGCAGGAACGGTGGCTGTTTACGGAAATCGGCGAAGATCGTAAATTTCAGCCTATACCAACTACAGCAGAAATAGTGTAACATTCTTTAATTTCATGGCCCGAATGTTTTCTGAAATGTATACATTGTGTGTATTGTCAGCTGCTTAACTTCAATTCCGCTCTAATATGTGCTGCTGTGCTTTTCGCGGCAAAATATTAGACGTGCATTTTGACATTTATGTCAAAATGCAAAGGGACATCGGGCTTGCAGTGGTTACTTTACAAATAAACATTTAGCTGCGTGGACCGAACAGCCGAAAAACTTGTGGCCTTATAAAGATGTGTGCTCGATGGTCATTCAGCATTCTTAATGGTACCTACAAAATTCTTTTTTTTTTTGCTGTGCAGACAAGAACGCTCACGTAAGAGGCAAGTTGAGATTTACAAGTAATTGACGTATTAAGTATGTTCCTAGCTTGTGTTGGGCTGAGAGTCTCGCAGCTGCTTTCTTTTCCTCTCTGTTGTACAGGCCAGCCCTCTGACGTAAACGGCAAGTTGAGCCTTTGTGGCCGCAAAATTTTGCTGAGGTGAATGTGCCTCGTAGCTGTTTTTTTCCATCTCATTAATCCTTTGTCTCTTTATACAGGTGCGCTTCCTTATGTGGCAGGCAAGTTTAGCTCATTGACGCTGTCAATACTTATTTGTGTATACAAGTATTTCTATATGTACAGTCGTGCTCAATATGACTTGCAACACGAGAGCGCGTGGCCTCACGAGCTTAAGAATCGCGCATTCCTTCCACCAGCCCTTAATTTTACGACTAAGCGTTGCTCTCTCACTGGAGGATGTTCCCGAATAAGAAAATAACATTTAGTTACAGAAATGAAGCAAATTGAAGCCATGCTCAATCTTTAATCTCATGAGGCCACGCGCTCCCATGTTGCAAGTCATATTGAGTGCGACTGTACTGCTTGTTCAGTAAAGTTGATTGTATAAAGTTCATAGGAGGCAGTGGCATCTGGGATTAAAGTAATGCAGATTTAAAGGGACACTAAAGAGCAAAACGATTTTTCTCGCATTAGTAAAGTAGTCTTCCACGATACCAAAAACACCACGCTTGCTGCGAGAAGACGCTTAATAAGCGAGAAGACGCGCAGAAAGAAAATACAGGTGGCGACGCCACCTTGGAATTCCCGCACCATTTGCCGTGACGTCACATATTTTTGACTGCGCCTGCTTGGGCCACATAGTTCCTAATCGGTTAAATCGAAGTACATTGTGCTCTGAGGGGGCCAGAGACTTGACATAACGAGTTTGTGGAAATTTCGTCGAGCCAGTGGCGCCAAAATACGTTAAATGCTCTTTGAAATCTTTTACGTCACGAATTACAAAGTTCGGCGCGAAATTTAAAAATGAAACTTTGAACTTGGTTTTCTCCTCTAATAATAAACCTATGGTGGTGAAATAAACTACACAAGAGTTCTCCGAGCACACTTTATCAATCTAAACCAATTGTTTCTCTTTAGTGTCCCTTTAAGTGTACGGTAGTTTTATCGAGGAGCAGTGCGATGCTTTTATTCAGAATCTCTAAACATGTAGAGGCATTCTTAGAAGTATTTCACGATAAGATATGGAAAATGGAATGGCACCAACGCATTCTTAAAGTGTGTCAACCAGCTTTTGATTTTTCTGCAGCATCAGGGAAGAAGTCCATGCTCTGTGAAAGATTTGCTGGTGCTTATTTGTGATACAATATATCTTCTCTTTCTTTCTATCGTTTAAAGGTATTCCAGAGACAATCGGTATGAACGAATTGAGCATGAAGTCATTCGTTGTGTTCGTGCTCTGATGAACAACACGGTGAGTGATTGAACGGCTATTTTTCTTTTTCAGTTCACTGTAACATTGTGCTCTGAATGAACACTAAACTTGCATACAATGATTATGGCCGTTGCAATGGCTGTTGCTAAGAATTCAAGTTGATGCATCACCTTGTGACTACCCTTTCACTTAAAATTTAACCGTTAAGGGCTTTTAATTCATTCATGACAGGTACTGTCACTAATGTGTCTATTGTGATTGTTTAAAAAATGCCATAATGGCATTTTTTAAAGACTGTAGTGCACTTGTCCCCACCATGGTGGTCTAGTGGTTATGATGCTCGACTGCTGACCCGAAGGCTGTAGGATCGAATCCCGGCGGCGGCGGAATTTTCGATAGAGGCGAAAATGCTTGAGGCTCGTGTACTTGGATCTAGGTGCACATTAAAGGGACACTAAAGGCAAATATTAAGTCGACGTTGATTGTTGATATAGCGGTCCAAAAACCTCATAGTGCCACTTTTATGCCAAGGAAGCGCTTATTTTGAAATAAAATCACGTTTTAGTGGTCCACATCGCTTAGCGCACTTCAAATCACCCGCCTGAAAGCGGTATTTCGCACGTCACTGTTGTCGTACCGAACGTTGCCCACCTTTACTGCGCGGCGGTGTGCACTGGCGGTGTGCACCATTCGGGCATCCGGCAACATCACATGCATGCGGTATTTTGTCTAACTTTCTGTCAGAGCAACTTTCATGAGCATACAAAACACACGCGGCAGTACTCGATACCGAAACTACCACTGAGACGCGACCGCGTGAGCGAAGCAGGGCACCAGGCGTAGCGCAGTTCGGCGAAAACGAAACTTTTGAACCACGCGCACCGTTCCCCATGGCAACGCCAAAGAGGTTCTTTTTTTCATGAATCAAACAGAAACGAACAAGCAGCATTTTATTACGTCTCTTCATGCACGGAAGGTTCTTTCTTTATTTTTATTGCAGCTAGTTTGATTACTAGTGATTAATTGTATTCAGACTCTCGCACGTCATCGGGATCACTTCCAAAATGTCCCACTCGTGGCGCTCATCGTGTGATACATTTAGCTTAATTTCTCGGTAAGTAGGGCACTGCTGTTGATAATATTGCTGTTTTAGACTTTGTCATACATTGAGCTTTCGCACTGACATAAATTGTTATTTGCCTTTAGTGTCCCTTTAAAGAACTCTAGGTGGTTGAAGTTGCCGGAGCCCTCCACTGACTGCAGTGTCCCTCATAATCATATCGTGGTTTTGGGACGTTAAACCCCAACAATTATTATTACTGGGGGCACTGTGTAGTCAAGAACTCTGTTTAGTCACCATAAAACATGAAGCTTAGTTTTGGCACTGTGCAGAAAGGCAGTATTTGCCCACAGAATACACGAACACCCGCGCACTGGTGGGGGGGCACGCCTCAACCACCAGAACACCCAGCTTACATTATTTTGTACTTGCATGGAATATGCCATCACTGTGAAAATTTGCAGATGCAAATTTTGACTCAATGTCACGTTTCATTCCATGAGAACTGACAGTTCTGTACGAATGTGCCCAATCCTGTTGAGCTGACCTGAACTCAATCTTGCTCTCTGCAGCCCGGTCTGAAATATGTCTACGAGCACGAAACAGCCCTCACCATTGTATCGGCCAGCATGGACGTGACTAAGCCTCACATCATGGTGGACGTAGTGAAACTCCTTGCTGCCGTCTCTATAGTTCCACCTAACGGGTATGTCATCATTCAGCTGACACTGTTTTATCTTGAAGATATGCACTGCAAAATCTTAAAGGGGTCATGAACCACTTTTCCAAGTAATGATCTAATGGCCTCAGTATCGGAGTGTACTGCCTCCCGAATCGATTGCCGCAAAAATTTCTCGAATCCGTCAAGAATCAGCGGAGTTACGGGGGTTTGGCGCACGCTCCCAGCGCTTTCTCTCTTTTCTCGTGCCGACGAGCGCACTGGAAGCTAGACAGGGAGGGATGGCATGGGGGAAAGAAGTTACGCCAGCGCGCGTCATGAAACGCGATCGCTCTCCCGCTGTGATTCGCTTGCGCGAGTGCGGCTACAGTGTACTGAGGAGTGCGGCGCCGGCAAGTGGCGGCACCCCACGGCAAGAAGCGCATCTGATTCCGAACGCCGCTCGCGATTTACGTCGGCTATCGGCCAATAAGCATGCTATGTCTCTTGCGACGTACAGCGGACAGACGCCCCCGCCCACCGACGAGAGTGAGAAACCGGCCTCTGTTTGAAAAGAGGGTGCCTGGGGAAACGGCAACTTCGCGCTCCGCTTGTGGCCATTACGCGGCGCGCACGACTGTAATATTTGGCAGAGCAGTTCATAGCCGTGTCAGCTTTCCGCAGGATGTGTTTTTTCAATCAGCCCAAGGGGTGCTTCATGACCCCTTTAAACCCTGAAACACCTTTATGAAAAAGGCAGCTTTGTACGAAGCATCATAAACATTTTGTGATACTAATAAAAGGACGAAGAACTACAGTAAAACCTCAGTGATACGAATCTTGCGGGGTCACCAAAAATATACCAAAAAACATGGAAAATGAATGTTCGACGAAAGAAAGCTGTCGTATGTTTTCGTTTATTGTTTCTCAGGGCCGCAGCAACATCATGAACAGCTCTGAATGATTGCCAGCAAAGCTTTTAGATGTCAACGATCATATGTACTCGTAAATATATATGGTGCGTGCACACATGTGTAATTAATGAATCAGATGTGCGATTTCGAGGTGTGCATGTGCACACCTCGAAATTCGTACGAGCCGTGATCGTATGACCGAGGTTCCACTGCTTACTGCAAGCCGCAAGCGGCTTATAAAGTCCCTACTTGTGAATTGAAATAGAATGAGGTGTAGATATCAACATCAAAATGAACCTTTGTGTTAGCAGTATTCTACAAGTTGAGTTGGCCCCAAATAATGGTAGCTTTGAACTTTACTGTGTGAGTATGTAAACTGTAGAGCCGTCAAATAAAAAAAAAAATTATAAGTGATCAAATGATCACACGTTTCTAATAGCTCCACTTCACTGTTATTGCTTTCTTCACCATCACTACAATGTGACAATGTCCACGCCATCACATCATGTGCGCTAGCCATGTAATGTGCATCACAAACACAGCATGCATGGTTACTTGAGCTTTTTGTTTGTGTGTTCATTTATTTGTTCATGAGAAATGTCTTTCTTGCAGGCATGAGAAAGTCCTGAAGGCTATCACTGAATGCGCCGAGATGG
Organism: Rhipicephalus sanguineus; assembly: GCF_013339695.2. Taxonomy (NCBI): domain Eukaryota; kingdom Metazoa; phylum Arthropoda; class Arachnida; order Ixodida; family Ixodidae; genus Rhipicephalus; species Rhipicephalus sanguineus. Next base: position 101,609,760 of record NC_051177.1, on the reverse strand, counting down.
AAGAGCGCGAAAGGTTTGCCCCCATTGTGGCTGGTCTGGCGTGCAGGGACAACGATTCTCTTAGAGTATGTTTGGATTGCTTTGTTTATTCATGCAGTCATTCTTTTCAATTGATTTCTACTCGTCGGTTCTCTTATGAGTATTCAGCTCCAGTATTGTTCATAACGATGCCTACCCACTTTAAACATGAACAGGTAGAGTGAGTGCCCCAGCTTGGGACCTGTAATTTAGTCATGTTATCAACGAAACCCACGTAATGAGTAAATCACTAGTTGAAATTTAGTTTTCATGTGTTGCCAGTTTGTTCATTCCCGTTTTGTTTGCACTTGATTCGGTGTCTAAGTTTTCCTGATGTTCATCTGCAGTATTTAAAGCTCATTTATTGCCTTCTGTGAAGCCTATGATTGATAGGAATGTCATAGATGTCACACCAGCTTATAGATAGCAGCACGTGTCGGAGATAAGTTGCGTGTAGGTGATAGTAAAGTCCAGATTGAGAAGACCAAATAGGTTTAAGCACGTTTCACAACTAAAACAGTGGTCAGCTAGGGCAGTGCTATGAGAGCCAAGGGAAGCATAGTGCAGCAAACGGACACAGAGCATGAGAGGTAGTGATTTGAGACTGTCACATTTCCACCCGTATATCGAGTTTGATTGACGAATGACAGTAATGTGTAGTTGAATGTGCTCCTAGACTCCCCTGTGATCTGGTGGAGTTGAAAGTGGGCCGATTGTGACGTGTAGCTACTCGTCATCGAAAAGAGGTTTTCTTCAGTGTAAACTATTGCTCAGTGAATGTGTACTGCAGTAAAACGTGTAAGCTACCGCATTTAATCCAAGAGGACCTTCTTCATATCTTCAGAACTGTTGTACATTGTTTGGCTGCACAATATTCTTTTTTTTTTTTTCTCACGGTAGTGTAGGCTAGTTGAGAATGTTTCTAGTTAACCTGTTGCCTGCCACGGGTTCAATGGCACATCATAGGTGAACGTGGGTTTGATCCTGGCGTAGCGGTCGCATTTCGTAGGAGGCATACTGCTAGAGCATCGTGTGCTGTGCGATGTCAGTGCATATTGAAGAACCACAGAGGGTCAGAATTGTCCAGAGCCCTCCACTATGGCGTCTATCATAGCCTAAGTTGCTTTGGGACATTAAGCCCCATAAACCAAGCAACCTGCCTAGGGGACTCGGCCAGTTTGCTATTATGTTGCTGTATGCAAGGTTGTGAACACGTGCCAAATCTAGGATACTGTGAGCTTATTTGGTTTGGACAGAATGCAAGAAGGCATAGATAACTAGGTTTTGGCACACATTGAGGTACTTCAGGCATAATAAAGCTGGTTACATAGGTTCAAGTTCCTGACCTAACCCCGATCTGTTTAGGATCGCTGCTTACCCACTATAGCATTTCCTCCTATCTAGGTTGAGGATAGTTAACATAGTAAGTTAAATGTAATTTCCCAGCAGAAGACAGTGAATAAAATGTTGCTTGTTGAAACAGAGTTGAATAGTTCTGTGTTCGAGTGGTGGGGTTACTTATAAACTTAAGCGTGCCTTAACAGTCATTATGAAAAAAAAAAACATTTGACTTGCATTCAAGATTACGGATTCTGATCAGTTTTGTGCTGGAAAGAAGAAAGCACCGAGATATGTTTTTTTCGACAGGAGATGTGGTTATCAAGTTTCAGAATATGAGGCATGAAGTCATAGTGGCAACAGTGATTATTGCTTGACCATTTATTAGGCATTTTCTCTTGCATTGGCACCTTTTGTGTTAGTGCAGCCTGTACATATTTAACTAGTGTTAAAGATGATGTAAGGATTTTGTTTCAATACTGTTCACTATTCCTTTTTGCTTGTTATCAGTGCTTAAAATGGCACTACCTGTGTCGACACTGCTGTGATTGGCCATTCATGAGCAGTGGCTGATAAGAAAGGAATAGAATCAAGAGAGAGGAATTCTTTTACAGTGTAACCCTGATTATACGACCTTCAGGGGACCACACAAAATCGTCGTACCATCCGGGCGTCATATAATCGAAAAACTAAGAATATAGGCAGTGAGGGTCCTTGTTGCCCCACAGAAGTAAGTACATACTGCCCGAGAAAGTCCGCAGCACGAAACTGCGATGCTCCGAGGAAGGTAGATTAAATTGTTAACATGGACAAGCTTAACAATCACTGTTCAACACGTCCGGTACAATGGCGCGAAATCTAGTGAAAGTTATCGCGTACTAGAAAATGAGCTCGAAATTATCTGCCATATTATCGGCTCACAACGGTCACTCCAGAACCACCCAGCCAGGAAAACAAAAAACACACGCATGATCGCATCGGAAGTGCGCAGTGCGGTGAGCAACGCTATGCGATAAAAAACGAATGCGCTCTGGCTGGCTATAGCTAGCTATGGCAGCCTGCGAGTCAAAAAATTGAAGAGGCCCTGTGGTGGCAGCACGGAGGAACTCAGTTCCTCGGTTTCCCGACTTTTTTCATCCAGCCGCCGTGTGCTCGCATGCCCGTCTGCGTCACCTTAGGGCTTTTTTTTTCTCAGACGGTCCCAGGGAAGCATTGTACAAGGCAGGGCCGGCGTAAAATTGAGTGGTACAGTCGGGGTTTTTAATACATTATTTCTACGGGGGTTTTGCCGGGACCAAGCCAGTTCGTCATAAAATGCGGGTCATCGCATGACCAAGGGTCATATAATCGAAGTTCCACTGTATTATGCTGGCCCTGTTATTCTTCTTGTGACCTTATCTGCACATTCTATTTCTTTTTTCAGGTAGCATGTATCCAGCTTATTAATGCCCTAGTCTCTGGAACAGAAGACTTCGATTTTAGGTTGCATCTTCGAAACGAGTTTATGCGCACTGGTATGATGGACATCTACGAGGTGAGCTGGAAGAGATTGGGGGGTCCTAATAATGTTATGCCTCACACCGTGCTGCTATAGAATGCCCTGCTCTTTGTTTCTACAGAATCTTATGAACGAAATCATCGAAAGCCCCGAGCTTTCCCTCCAGCTGAATATCTTCAAGGAAACAAAGGATTTTGATTTTGAGGAGCTTTCGCAGAGATGTGAAAGCATCACTCAAGAGTGGAAATATCCTTTTTATTTTTGCTACTCATTCAGGAATGCTAGAATTCTTTAATTACGTTCAAGCCTAGGAAATGTCATTACGCTTTATGTAAGCAATGTAAGAATCACGTGGTTTAGGTGCGGAGCACTTATGGAACTTTTCATGGAATGCAATTTTTACTATTGACAATAAGTTCAAATTAGTTATTTTCTCCATTAGAAAAGTTTAGAGAGAATTTCAGCTTATTACAGAAGCAATTGTACGACTTCACAAGGCTTTAAATGAGTAAGGATGGTTGTACGAATGCTACTGTGTACTATATATGTGTAATATTCTGTTGCATTCTATTAATGGCATCATTTGGTTGTAGCACCAGTCAACCAACACAGCAGCCTGAGTGCTGCTGAGCCTTGATACTGCAACACACTGCAGTAAAACGAAACTTGCTGTTTAACTGATTTCATACTTCTCCTGATCACAGTTTCAACTAAGACCTTGTCATCTCTGGCTATGACTCGAGGGTTTAAAAGTAAGCAAGCAACCAAGCCTAAAGGTTGTGGAAGCCGAGACATCATTGTTTGCACGTGTCATTCCTTGTGAACACTAGGGGTGTGCGAATGGCAAATTTTAGAACCGAATCGAATGCGAAACGAATGCCATTCCAAAAGCTTTTGAATACATAGTAAGGCAAAAACTTTTCAAAGCAGCCTAAGAATTGTGATGTAACCATTTTCAAAACAGCCCAAGAATTCCACATTTTATTTGAAACAGATATTCACTAGTTTTAACAAAGGAACGTTACGATGACTTTTAACTGACGAAAGAAAATACCGCATTTTTATAAACTGAGGCAATCTTGTATACAGCAACAACTAGAACCTTATCAACAGTTTGTAATTGCACGTTGAAATACCGGAGTGACTGTAGTATTCAAGGTGGCACTTCATCAACAGCTTTTTAATAAAACTGATAAATCTATAAATATTAAACAATATTCATGAGACAACATCACCATGAATGTAATGACGAATATTGTGGATTGATTACTGTGCTTTGGCGACAATGGAGTTTTAAGCAAAAACACCTTCATCCTGTATTCAACGTAGTGTTGATAGTGCCGTAAAACCTCGGGCTTCATGCATCTTGGTAATTCGATGATTAAAACAAGAAACAGTACCCCTCTCTGTTCCAATTTCTCGTTTCTTTGAGGTATTTTTCATCGGTGCTTACTATTCGAAAAATATTCGGTGTTTCTAATACACACTATTCGATTTGAGTACCGAATTGAATATGATTCATTATTCAAAATTTTCATATATTCACTCACCCCTAGTGAAAACGCTGTTCAACAAGACTAGACAATACTGTTGTAGCATTGCATGACCCAACTTGCTTGGTGTGCGCAGTTACAGACTTTAGTTCATCTACGTCATGTCAGTAGAGCATAATTTACATGCAAGGGCACATTAAGCTGGTTTTGTGGCAGTTCTTCGTAGGCTGATGGCCCTGTACTTTTGTGATTAAAATTAGAAGGCAATCGACGGAGTTACATGACCTTGACTTGTTCTCACTGATGTCACCGAGTGCTTTCAGCTGTTGAAGAGTTCGGTGGCCGGCACACCGTGTGAAATGTCCTTCCTGTCAATACTGCAGCACTTGCTGTGCATACGTGACGATGTCATTGTCAAGTGAGTTTCGCAGCTTGTTGCTGTAACATGTTCCACACGGCAGTGCTGTGCAGTGTTCCTAAATACTTCGACAGTTGAATTATATTTTTTTTAGCAAAGCCGCCCCATGGTAGATATGTTTTTTTGTTTAGTCAAAATGTATGTAAAATGGTATACTTCATTAAAAGCCTAAAAAAAAATACAGAAGTAGCCTGTCTCTAAAACTGAAGGTGTGACGGGTGTCAAGCAAAAGGTGAGCGTTAATGGCTCTCTTATTTAGCAACAAGCTATCACCCAATCATTTTGGTTTTCTGCGTAGCTTTCTGTCTTACTCAACAAAAATATAGCTGAAATTGGTAACATATAACCTGCCTTGGACTTTGCCTACTCTCAATGTAGCATGACATTGCAAGGGCATGATTAATGCTTTACATGCACATTTGCGACCCTTTCTATTTTTCTTTGAGAGGGGGGGGGGGAGACGTTTCTGTCATTCATCTATGACATAAACTGTATGAAGATAAAAGATAAAAGCACCTTTCAGTTATGTGTACCATCTATTCATCTTTTGTTTTCCTCCCAAAACAGACCTGCATACTTCAAGCTCATTGAAGGTTGTATATCTCAAATTGTTCTGCACAAGAATGGCTATGACCCAGACTTCAGGCGGTTTGCACGATTCCCGGTGGACATTGACACTCTAATGGGTACGTTGCTTCTTTCTACGCCTGTGCACTTGTAAAAAATCTTCACTGGCTTTGAGTCCAGTTGCAAAAAGTGACGTACATTTGGTTCTAGAAAGTATTTGCATAGGCGCCTGAAATGCATTGTTGCCTTTGCCGTGATATTACCTTGTGTTATGCATGGGTCTTTGATAATGTGACAAATGAAGTCGTTTCACTAGAACCAATAAATGTGTGCGTTATAGTTGTAACATTCAAAGCAGTTTTGCCAATTGATTTGTTTTGTTGCTTGTTGAATATGCTCGTAGCATTGATAGATGACATGCGAAATTCTTTCCAAGACAAAGATTGTAGTCACGGCCTTATATTGCCGTGGCCTGCTTGCTGAGTGGTCTCAACAAACGGGCGATACATAAGTGCAAGGCTGCGAACAGCCATATAGCATAGGTGTGGTAACTATCATTTTTAAAGTTGTCAGCTTTACCTTTTCCCAATCTGGGTCTTCTAGAGCACATCATCCAAGGTTCGAGAAGTGAAGAACAAGAGAATGTAGAGCAGTTGCAGAAGAAGCTAGAGGAAGCACTCACGCAAAAGCAGGAGTACGAGGCGAGGCTAGCCAACTACGAAGCTCGTCTTCGAGATGGACAAGGCTTCCAGGTGCGTTGATTTCCTTTGAAAAACTGTACTTTCCTCCATGTGTTCTTCATGAAATCATTAAACGGGAGGAATAGTAGGCTTAAGAAATTCTAGAGCTGGTATTTGTGAAGAAATGATTACCACTGTAGCTTCGCATGGTTTGAGCTTTTATAGTCTCAACCTCTACATTGACGAAGTCTCACTTCTTTGCTTAAAACTTGTTAAGTTCATAAATTTGCTAAAACCTTTCATTGTGTTGCAGTAAAAAAAAAGTGCTCTAGAGGCTCCTATAATGAATACTAATTCAACCAGCAGAACTGAGAAATGGGACAATGGGCAGACAGACAGGGATGTCCCTGTACTATAAACTGACTTTTATTTTTGTGCACACTGTTATGTAGCCACATAGTTGTGCGTCCACAGAAACCAACCAGAGAGTGGCTTCTGCACCTCTTATTGGTCAGGCACTTGTCTTGGTCCATCCTTTGTCCTGTTTCTTTCAGTTTTGTTGGTCGAATTCACGTTAGATACAAATCAAGTAGCTTAGTTTAATGCTATTCTGATTCGCCTATAACAATTCCGATAGTGAGAACTTAGTAGTGAGTATTTCTAAATAACATCTTTTAATGTATTCATGCAATGACCTTATAATCAAGTACATTAGCTGTCATTTTGTATGTTTTGCATTATTGCACACTTGTTCAGAACTGTCAAACTACACTAGGCGTAGTTTGCTGAGTAGAGAGCACCCACTTGTGCTCATGCTGTGCATTTAGCCATGAATTATACATAGTGTGTAATGGTTTCTGTTACTCTGCTGTTGTCATGCTGACTGTCACGCGCTTTCTTGTTATGCCACAAGCAAGATTTAAATGGAGATAACTTATGGGTAATTTGCACCATAATTACACTACAGTATCACCATATTTGTACATGTCAACCAAACACATTCTTTTCTGAGGTATCTCAACATGCATCTTTGCTGTGCATTGTGAATTAGTATGACAGCAACATCAAGCACAATAATTCAGGATGCTTTATCTTTCATCACGATAAAGTTATGTAACACCAGCTTTCAGGCTTTAGTGGATTACGTTACTTGCACATGTTTTACCACCTTGCTTTACTTGAGTCACATTGTGTGACATATCCTGAGGGGTATCAGGACACCCTACCTTTCTCATTGCGCCTTTCTTTTAATACATACTATGTAAGGAAGCAGGCACACCCCTCATTATGGGCCCTAGAAGAGCCGTGTCACGATCGTGAGACACGGTGATTTCATGTTGCTGGCATTCACTGCAGTGCCTTTCTAGACTTCACTCCTTTGTTATTAACGACGACAAGCCACGTCACAATTGGAGGAAGTGCTGGGCTCATACACTAATTATACACAGGGGCACGTTGCGCTTCATTACACATGTAATGTTGCCTAACACTATGCTTTCACTGATGTGTCATTGAAGAGTCTCCTCACATAGGCTTCCTGTTCTATAACACAGTTGTACTGTCAGTTGCTCATAGAACAGCTGCATTGTTTGACTGCTAAGTATTCTCATTCTACGCTTTCTCTTCCCCATCCACATTTGTCCCGGCCCAGAGCCCCAACAGTGCCAAACTGAACGTGCCCCCTGGGCTGCTGCCTGGAGGTGGAGCACCCCCACCCCCGCCTCCTCCACCATTGCCAGGAGGTGGGGGCATTCCTCCACCACCCCCGCTTCCTCCCGGTTCCGGCATCCCACCACCTCCCCCGTTGCCAGGCATGGGTGGACCCCCGCCGCCCCCTCCCTTGCCGGGGATGGGGCCTCCCCCGCCACCCCCACCTCCACCAATGCCTGGGATGGGGGGACCCCCACCTCCACCACCGCCGCCGGGCCTGAGCGCCATGCTGGGCCAGATGCCAAATGGGGCCCTTCCCATGTCGCCGATCCAGCCTGAATCCCTACCACACGGCATGAAGCCCAAGAAGAAGTACACTGTTGGTACCACTCTCAAAAGGGCCAACTGGAAGAAGGTCATGCCCCAGAAGGTAAAAGCTCTAATTTTACTTTGTTCTCTCTTTTTTTTTTTCACTGTACACAAGTTTTACTCTGCAATGCAAGGCATTCTGTAAAAGCACTATCATACAAAGTGAACTGTTTTTGCTATCATCACTACTCTTGGTATCTGTTTCACCATGCAAAGATGGGATACAGAGGGCAGGAAACAGATGCAATGAACTGCTGTTTGCGAGTGAGTCAAAGCTTCATTGTGTCCATTTCTTGACCTCCGTGTCCTGTCTTTGCGTTGTTTATTGCACGAAGCCACGTCCCAACCAGCTCGGGTAAAAGCAGTCTTTGACACTGAACCAACACTGGCAGACAGTGAGCATTTGGAACTGACATCAGAATTATGTGAAAAAGCGTACTCACTTGAGAATCAGCTGAGTTCACTGTCATTCTGACAAGACAGCCATTGAGACTACTGTCCTGCTGGTTTCCCGCACTGTTCATGTTATCAGCTTGGCAACCAGGGTAAAAATAATGAGGCACTGTAAGTGTTCGTAGGGCAGTAACATAATGTTGAACTCTCGAAAATGCCCAGTTTTGGAGAGCATAATTTCTCGAAGTGGATTATTCAAGCATTTAGCAGTGTATGTGCTACAATTAGGTGTCTTTTGGTCATGCAGTGCTGAGGAAAACACCTGATTAGCATTGAAACTAGTTTTCCCTAAACATTCACTTATTTTGTTTGAAAGCAGCTTCTAAGTTTCTCAAAGCAGGCTCTGGGCTTCCTGCCAAAATGAAGCCTCCATCAGGGCATGGGATGCTGTGATGAGGTGTTCCCTCTTGCAGCGTACGACCCTCCTCATTGTGGTTTGTCAGATAGTACCTTTCTCACCACAGGTTAATGCAGCTTATCGCAGCATACACAGCGCGGCTGCTGTCACACCCCTGTGTGCATTGCTTGGGAGATACATTCACTACAACCTACATGAAGAGCAGCGGTAATGTTACAAAGTGGCAACCAATGCATTTAAAATCGAAGAGGGCGTACAGCAGGGCTTTTTTTTTTACCTACCTGTGTACATGCACACACGAGGGTATCCTGAAGGCATTAGGAGTGTCTGTGTTTCCAAACACCTATTTATGAACAGATGTGCTACGCACATAACTAGGATTTACTGTGAAATTCGCGACGCATCTAGTGTCCCTGTAAGTTCTCTTTGCAGCAGTGATCTTGCTGTAAAATACCCTGACGTTTGCCAGTACAGTTTAAACTCGATTTAAAGAACTTATGGCTACGCTCGAATTATTTCGTTAAACCGGGAAGTTTGCAAAATTGGGAAAAGGGGACTTTTTGGTCCTTAGAAATGTAATATTGTAACATAGTGACACCCAAAAACTGCCTCGCGCCTGCGCGTGTGAGAAGTCCACAGGGGTAGCCCAGACATAGAGCCTCCCATGTCCGGCCGATGCAGACCATATAGACCAGGGGTCTCAAACATGCGGCAACCTCTCGCTTGTGACCCATGGCTTCAGACTGAATAAAAGTTTTGCGACTTTGCTAAATGGTACTTGTATTATTTTCTCGCCTATTGTGGTTGATAACACTTGGTAAGCTGCAGAGACGGGAATGGTCTCGAGCCTTTTTTTTTTCTTTTCATGAGGTACCATATGCGGTCTCTATAAGTTGAAACATCACTCTATATTTCAGAATCAACATCCAGATTGTAGTCATTGTGGAAATCAATATGGATATGTTTTTCGAAACCTGATGTCATTTGCCCGTCAGAAATGACCCATATATGTATGTGATACGGGAAAGCAGTTCTTTAAAATGGCAGTGTTAAGTGACATTTTGTTTGAACTCTCTCCCCACCTCACCAAGGGTTTGGAGCCAAGTTAGTTTCGTTAATTTGGGTGATGACAACATTGAAATCTACGGACACCTGATGGGGAATGTAAATTGCTTTGTAAAATCGAGAACTTCATAAAACCGGGTTTTGTTAGATCAAGTTTCAACTGTACTACTATATATGGTATTCACCAATGAGCTGCTCTTGACCTCCCTTGCAGATCTCAGAAAAGGCCTTCTGGGTCAAGGTGCGAGAGGACGAACTCGAAAGTGAGGACATCTTTGAAGGGTTGGTTTCCAAGTTCTCGTCAGAGCCACCCGTGAAAAAGGACAAGACGGAAGAGAAAGTGAATGTGAAAAAGACAAAAGAACTCAAGGTTCTTGATGGAAAGGCGGCTCAAAATCTGAGTGAGTCTTCCTTGCACATTTCTGTTTTGCCCTCTTTGAAATGGTTATGTCGGCAGTGTAGCACTGCACATGTATATTGTGTTGTGTGATTCTCATGTGAATGGGACGAACGTCCCTTCTTTTCACATGGTCGTTCAGACCGGGGAGGGGTTGGAGGCTGCTTTTTAAGTTGTTTTCACTTGCACTGTCCACGTACACTGATGTGCAGGGTTGATATAAAGCTTGTTTTTGTTCTTTTCATACATCAAGCAGCCTTTCTCATTTTAAAAATCTGAAAATGTCACTCACTTACTTGCTAAATTTAGAAGGGGCAATCTGATTTTATTAGAAATACCACTCTTATTCTGGTTCTACCAAGAATATTAATACTAGTACGCCTCTGTGTACAGTGGGGTGAAGATGCTTATTTGGTAAAGTGCTGGAATTAAAATTCAGCCCTTGTAAGCTTGTAATTCTACAACATTGGTCCATTTCGTTCAGAAACTCGAACAGTGTGTAAATTCTGTTGGTATTCGCTGTTAGAATAAATAGATTGCGGACGGAGTGGCCAGCCTAGTTTAACACTTGCTACATAACGTCTCAGAATTTTGCAGGGGTGTGCGAATATTCGAAATTTCGAATATTTTTCGAATAGTGTTTGCTATTCGATTCGATTCGCACTCGAATTTTACTATTCGAACTATTCGAACTTCCCAAAGACAAATACAGTCAACAGCCGATTGAAAGTGACCCCTTCAGATTTCCAATATGCTTCACCTCATCACACCCCCGTATTGCGGTAAAGCTGCCTTTCAAGCTCCGTTACGGTCGAACTTAGCCAAGACACAACGTCCAATTGAAAGTGGTCCCTAGATTTTCAATATGCTTCGCCTCATTACACCCCCGTATTGCGGCAAAGCTACCTTTCAAGCTCCGCTGCGGTCGCAAATGTATTAACTAAAAAAAACGCTGGTTCCAACATGGAGATGAAAGATGCGGCAGAGGTGGGGGCTCAATTAATGCTGTTTTGGACCTGAACTTTGGGCAGGAAGTCCAAAAAATTGGACATCGAAGCTTTTTAGCATCCAAAATTTTAGATGTTCTTACATATCGACGTCTATGAGGTAGAAGATTTGGAACTCCGGACTTGAAGGGAGCACAATCTTGTCCGCCACATCATTTAGGCTTCCACAGAAGTTGAAAGAGGAGGAGAGGCTGAGGAAATGGCATCTTTGCCTATCACGTGTAAAGTGTTGTCGGCAACACTTTGGTTGCATCAAATCATGTACATAAACACAATTCAGCCTCATGTACATAAATACAATTCGGCCTCTACATTGCCTCATTCTTGATAAGACAACTATGAAACACCACCCCACCAGTGCTTCATCAACCTAGCGAAAAGAAACACTTTCATGTTGCTATCTCATAAGAATATGTTAGGAATCCTCTCCAACTTTTTTTTTCTGCAATTTCGCTTCGAAGTATTCGAAAAATATTCCAGAAATATTCTAGAAATATTCGAAAAATATTCGATTCGATTTGCATTCACACTTCAGTATTCGAATTCACTTCGCACCCAAAATTGTGCTATTCGCACAGCTCTAGAATTTTGCAGAAGCATTGTATCTTAATAAAAGCCTTGGGATGCCACCGTGCCCACACGGCGAAGGCATAATTTTTCTGAATTTCTTAATGGTGAAGGATTTCTGAGAAATTCTCAAGGAGGGTTTTTTTAGACTGTGCCTTAGTGCCACCTCTTGCAGACAAATTTTGTAGTGACATGCCTGTCAAAAGGACAAGTCCTGATACTGGCCTATTTAGTTTTCTGCCTACCGCGCTATTTTTTGCTCCATTTCGCATACTACTTTGCTAACACAATGCAGTGCTAACAAGCTCAAGTTCACACATTGCAACAGCGTGTGGGTCACCATTGATTATGCAACAGTTTTGCATTCATACTGCTCTGGCATAGAGACAGGCATTTCTTTCAACAGTTCACTGTATGGAAGCCTTCACTTGGTAGTTTGCATTCATGTCTTTTGCTTCTTGTGTGTGTGTTTTTAATGTTCTAAGTGTTAGCATAAACACAGCAGCTGTCCTATAGTTTAACTGTCTTAACTGTGTTTTCAGTGATACTGCAAGGCTCACTAAAGATGTCGGCAGCCACGATACGAGACTACATCCTGGAAGTGAACGAGGAACACCTAACAGAAGCTATGCTGCAGCAGCTCATCAAGAATATGCCAGAGGCTGACCAGCTGAAGAAGCTCTGTGAGCTCAAAGACAACCTCAGCGATTTAGCTGAAGCGGAGCAGTTTGCTATCACGGTGAGACGATTTTGGCAAAGTGTACTCAAGAGAGAAAAGTATTTTTAATTGCCTTTCTGCGATACCAAAAAATGCTGCCGTTGTCTATGAGAAGATATTTGGCAAAACAGAAGAGGCAGAGGAAAAAGTGCTGTCGTGGTGGTGTCACCGTGACACCGGAAAAGGCACCGGTGTCACAGTGGCTTCACTGGGAAAAAAGAAAGCTGGTGATGCCTCTGCGACATTCTTGCACCAGTTTGCCACGACATTGTAGATTTTGTCGGAGTGTTCTGGGGCATTTGGAGTTCTTTATCGGTAAAAAGAGGTTACGTTGTGTTCTAGAGGAACTGCAGACAACATGGCATGTTTCACTGTTGTTTTTAAATGGTCATTAGCAAATACCGTAATTACTCGAATCTAGGCCGACCCCGATTCTAAGCCGACCCCCTAAAGTTCGAAGCCCGGAAAAAAAAAAAAAAAACTTACCTCGAATGTAGGCCGGGTAAAATTCACAAAGAGAAAACATTTATTGAAAATATGAAAATATGAAGATGAAACGGAGCAGTTGGTTCATCATCAAGATGCCGCACTCATTCCGAGTCGTCATCGCTGATCTCTTTGTCGCTGTCCTCAAACAGTGCGCAATCCTCGGTGCCATCAAGCGCATTTGATATGCCGCACTTCTTGAAAGAGCGCACGATCAAAGTCCACGGCCTTTCCATGGACCGGTAAAAGCCATCCTCGTTGCGGCGCACGCGAAGAGCTTCTCCCGTTGGCCCCTCCGTAGACGAACATTCTTTTCGTCCACTCCAAAGTCCCGCCCGGCTTGAACGTTGGAGGACGACTCTGCGGCTAGCACAACTTTCCTTTTATACGCCGCACTATAATGACTACGCTCGTTTGGCGCCATTGAGCTACGCCACACATAGCCCACTCGAAGCGAGACTCGAACTGACGAATGGCTCGCCTCAACACTCGCCACAAAGATAAAAATGGCGGCCTCGCGTGCGTACTTAAGCCAGGTGTTGGCTCGGCTACTAACGGCTACAATACTGTCTAGGTGGCGCTAGTTTTGCAACACTTTTCTCGATGAAAAATGGCGCGTTTTTGAAAATTCTCGAATCTAAGCTGACCCTGGAGTTTGATAGAAAGAAATTTTAAAAAAAACCATCGGCCTAGATTCGAATAAATACGGTATCCATGGACTTGAGTGCACGGTTGCCGTGTGCGCTGTATATTTTACAGAGATTTAAGAACACTGAAGAATTTCGGGTGTTGTCCATTATCGCAGCAGAAGCAGGAACAATGATTACCCTAGGCTCAGTTAATTGAAGCATTGAACGTGGCGCTTGAATGTATTCTTGGTTCAGGTCCTGCCCATGGCGTTTTGACCTCGATCTACTTTTGTTGCCTTCCTCTTTGCCACTGACAAAGGTGTCCCATTATTGCTTCCTTCCATCAGTAGCGACTACCTTTTATCTTTATTGAAACTTACTTCGTTTAATGCTCACTCTCTGTACTCCTCCTACAATGTTTGAACATGTCTGTATAAACTGGAAGCAATGTGATTGCATTTCCATGACTACATTTTGAATTTAGGACAGTACAACAATGGAGAGGAGTGGAATAGGACACTCGCAGTGCTCTGTAAATGTTCTGTTCCTGTCTCTTGTACTGCTGCTCTAAATCCAGAATGTTTAACCAACAAGCCCAAAAATTTGACACTGTCAATGATTTCCAGATTGGGAGCATCAAGAGGATTCACTCGAGGCTCCAGTCCATCAGTTTCAAGCTTCGATTCGCAGAAATGGTGCAGGACTTAAAACCCGTGAAGATCCAATTTTGCCAATTTTGAGCAGCAGTCTGTGTACTACGGTGTGTACATGTGTGTGCGTGACGTCTTCCTGTTTTTTCTTTTGTCCAGAGTATCGTGGCAGCCACTGAAGCGTGCGAGGAGATCAAGTCTAGCCAGAAATTTGCGAAAGTGTTGCAACTTGTCCTGCTGCTTGGCAATTATATGAACACTGGTTCCAGAAATGCACAGGCCATTGGTTTCGACATCAGCTTCTTGCCCAAGGTATTGAAAGCATGAAAACTTCTTTGTATACATTTTTCGTGTCGTATAAGCAGATGGCCATGCTCTCAGTGTTCAAGTATGGTATGGCTATAACACTTTGAGGTGCTTTGTACACAAATGTGTACACAACTTGTTTTTGCTAGTTGCATCGACTAGGGACTAAAAGAAAAGCAGGATACATTGAGGTTTGGATGAATTGAACCTTCTGCGTAGTAAATGTGCCATAATTTAACTTCGTTCTGCTGTGTACTGCTGCACATGATCATGTTGCTGGAGGCACTGCCTTGTTTGACGTGCCACTTTCCACACGAGCCACGTCAAAAGTATAATTTCTCTACTTGAAATTAATATAATCGAAAACTAAATTGCATTTCTGCCCTAAGATTTGATTCTATTTATGCAAAAACAGAACATGAATGATTTCAGGATAACTATATATTTAATTAAAATCTAATTAAGATTAATTACTATAAGACACACAAACCAGCATATCAAAATATTTCTGTTGTAGTAGAGTACTGAGTGCCTTGAAGTAATGTCTAAATTTGATGCACTCATAGACAGTTCTTCATAGGTGTCACCTGAAAGGGTTAAGCTGCAAATATGGTGCAAGAGTGCACATTAGACTGTGGATTCTTTTGAAACAGTGTGAGAGAGAGATATACATTAAAAAGCGTTGTTATGCATGTGCACATGCACACTTCTTTCTTGGGTCTATTGTACTCATGTTGCAATCACAGACATTGTACTCATTGGTAAGTTGAACATTCAGTAGAAGTCATTTCTTTTTTTTTTTTTTTTAATTTCGAGAGTTCGCCCAACGGCATACATAGTTAAATATACAGGTAGAGGCCGGCTTCATTTCTAGTTGCTGTAATTGTGACTTTGCAGTGCAGAAAGTTGGATAAGTGGCTAAGCTAGGTGGCATTTGTGGACCTTGTGCGTAGTTCTCGGTTAGTATGGGTTTCACTTTACAAAAAGCTGTCTCGAACTCACCGTGTGTTGCACCGTTCAGCTTTCAGGAACAAAATCGCATGACCAGAAGACAACCCTTCTCCACTTTCTGGCTGAGACGATAGAGAAGAAGTTCCCCGACGTGTTGTCCTTTGGTGACGAGCTTAGCTATGCAGAGAAAGCAGCACGGGGTGAGTTGAGCTCTGAAATGGTGTTTGTAAAAGACTTGCAGTGTAGTGATGGCTTTTGTTAGCTTTTACAGCATGCACTAACAAAAAGGTGCTTTGCTCCTTGTGACTCTTGCTTCCTTTGCTTGCGAACCTACGCTTGCTTTACTTCTAATTCTAGAGTTTTTACCTAGGCATAGCACTGCCTTGAACAGATTTATCAGATTTTCTCCTGTTCGCACTGGCATTTTCATACACTCCTCATGTGTGCTAATAGAGGAGTGGCCAATTACGTACTTTAGCGCTTTAGAATGTGCACTTATTTCATTTCAACAACCTCTGAGTGCAGTGGTTCTCAGTGATGTATGTTTCAGGGACCCCTTGTGGATCGGTGGAGTGATGAGGGACCCCTTACAATGAGAAAAAAAGGGGGGGAGGGTCAGAAATTAACGCAACATGCAGCATGAAATAGATGCCTGTAATTTCACCCTCGCAAAGAATGGTGAAACTAAAGTGCCATGCTAATTCGCATCTCAACAGCTTGTCATTTAGTTGGGAGATCTGCAGCCACATTCAATCTGTTTTTAGCTTTGTTCACTCTTCAGATATGCAAGCCTAGAAAAAGTATGCTCGCGTGCATATGTCATAGAAAACTGCAACAAAAGCTTTACAGCCATCTCATGGAGAAGGGGAAACATAAGTCGGCTCCGCTGTGATGCAAGAGTGTAGTGCGGTGAAGCATACCAAAAAATCAGAAGGGGCTGCTGTCACTGGACATAGTGCGGCTCCAAAAGACTTTTTTTTTCTTTTTTTTTTTTTTTCGTAGATGGGTTTTGCGGACCCCCAAAAATGCCTTCGCGGACCCCCATTTGAGAACCACTGCTCTAAGTAAATGTATACTACAAACTTTTTGTTTGTGAAGACATGGTTTAATTTCAGAGCTTGGTTTCATTCACTAAAGCCTCCAATAACGTTCGGGCAAAACAACATATGTTATGTGTGCCCCCATGGCAGTTTTCTTATTTGACTTGCCAGGAATGACCATGTTTGAAGTGACAGTTCAAATTTTCGCTTGTGAGGTGGCACGGTTTGGTTTCTTGAACGGTTGTGAGAGTTATACTATTTGAAGCTTGGGCACATGCATCATGTAGAAGATTACAACTCATGCAACATTTTCAAAAGCTATTTGGCAGCATATTGAATCTCACATGAAGGCATACTCATGTTTTATTCACTGGACTTGGACCGTACGTCTTCTGAGCTTAATATTGGCCATGATATTCTGGTCTTGGCAACACGAAAAAGCTACCGCTTATGTCAGTGACATGTTCCCAAACATCTTCATGAGCAGAGGTAGAACATGTTTGACGTAAACATCAACAAACACCTATGTAGTTTTTGGCTAGCAAGTGCCAAGTCAGCCAATTTTTTTAGCTGCATTCACGTTGGGTGTTGCCAGGGTGCATGTATGGACATCTTCTTAAATTAGTAGAATCACAATGCAGAATTAGTTCCTTAGACCTGCTAAATTGATCATTGTAATGTGTAAACTTTTCTGGAGGCATCTTAGGGAAGTGTAACATATTCATTGAAATAAGGAGAATAAAATTAATCGAGACACTGGTGCACATACCCTGATTTGACGGGTGTTATGTGGTGCTTGGCAATTGACACTTGCAATTGGCCTTTCTGCAACTGCTGTCGACGTCCTTTGTGTTTACAGTTTCTCCTGATCAGTTGGAGAAAAACCTTGCACAGATGAAGAAGTGCATTGCCCAGCTGGGCACTGACCTCAAGACATTCAAGTCCCAGGGTCCCAATGATCGGTTTGCCGAAGTCATGAGTGTATCCTTTGCATGTGTGTGTGTGTGTATGGTACTTCACTTTGCATTTAGACATGCGTTCTAGCCATTTGTAGTCCAAGTTTTTGTAGTGAAGCGGAAGGTCATGGGGGGCAGAGGAGGATTCTACTGAACTTTTTATGAAAGAATCATAATTTTTTTAATGAATTGCAAGCAACTTATTTATTAAACTGACAGATAAATAATGTCCCCAATGCTTTCCTTGACTTAATTGTCGGTTTTATTAGTTATGTATAACACAGAAAACGAGCCCCTCGGACAATTCCCCTACTTTCGTACCAGAAACTTGTTCTGTGACACACGCCACTTGGTTCTTCAGACTTTTTGCTTAGTTTACAATCATACTGGTGCGAGATGCAGTCACAGATTGCTCAAGGACGGTTTCTGAACTTTAAGTGAACTTCAGTGACAGAGATATTTATCAGGGGTACTAAATCAATTGTATAATATACTGGCTAGCACAACTGACGCTCACATTTTTGAAAGAAGGTTTTTCTTTTTCTGTTATCGGATACTTTCTATAAAACGTCAAAATTTGCTACTGGAATCATTGGAACAAAATGGATTGATTGTGGGCTGGGAGTTTAATGAAATTGGTCTCAGTATGCTGCACTGCATTGAATTCCTAAATGGAAAACTGTAAATGATAGTTTTCTAACTCTCTCTTTTATAATCACCATTTTTCGTTGTGTAATTTAACTGCTTTTTTTACTTTCGTTCACTGTTACATGAGGACATACAACACTTCTGTGGCGTTCAGAATCACCATGTCATTTTTATGCTATTGGAGAAGGATGCTGTCCCAAGGGTATGGATTTAAGAAAATTTGACCCCAGTAAATAATTTGCTGCATTGAAACTTGTGCTATACATTTAGGTGTTGCAATTTGGTGCACCCAATAAGCACCTCGGTTTCTACGTAATACTTCCTCGGAAAATGAGTGCTGTCTCGAAATAAATAAAGTCTGCGTTTTCCAACTGTGCATTGAAGACTAGCTTGCTCCTTTACGATGGCAAACCAGGGCTTTTATGACCAAGCCTCACAAGAGCATGAGCTGCTCTCGGGCATGTTTGCGAAGATGAAGAAGCTGTACGAGGCCTTGGCGGAGTTCTACGTCTTCGAGTCCAAAAAGTACACTCTAGACGAGTTCTTCACCGATATCAAGTCCTTCAAGGAACAGTTCTCGGTAAGCCTTCCATCCCTCGCCGCATTTGTGGGATCTCTCGCACTCAAGGAACAAAGAACACAGTACACATAAGTGCAAACATATAAGACAACATTTATTACGCGTTCCGTACAGTATGCCAGCTAACTGTTGAATGAAGTAAATAGGATTATTGGTGCAAACTAAAATGGTACAGAGTAGGCAGCGCATGTGACCACCACGCACTATTAGTTCCTTACCTCTCCATCGAACTCTGCAAAACAGTTCTTGCATGACTTTATCAACTGTTATCAGCATTGTAGCATCTATCTGCATACTCGTACTACTGATTCGGGATAATCATACTTCCTTTATCAGTAGCTTCCAGCTCACTTTGGCAGTGAGGTGCGTGATAAATGCTACTATGGCTGTTGAGTTGGTAAAGTGTTTTTATAATTCAAACAGTAATTCAGGCATTGGGGTACAGCAGTGGATTGACTGCAGTCTCGGATAGATTGCCCCCTGGGTTAAAAAGCAGTGAAGGATTGATGGCGAAAGTAGAAAAACGTGTATGGAGGAAAAAAAAAGACCTTTTGAAGAAGTGTTAGTTACATGTAGCAGTTATTGAGTAGAGCTGAAGCGTGTGTGCGTGTTACATTGCCACCTTCACATTGATCGTTCCAGGCGGCGCACGCGGAGAACGTCCGGTTGCGAGAGCTGGAAGAGAAGCGGCAACGGGACAAAGAGGCGCGTGAGAAGGCTGAGAAGGAGAAACAAGAGACGGATGGCCAAGAAGAAGCAGCTGGTTGACATCAGCTCTGGTAAGCGATCTTTGCAGCTCGTGCTTTCATTTTTATTCATTCCAGTTCTGTTTTATGTACTTCATTGATCCCACCATGGTGGTCTAGTGGTTATGGTGCTCGACTGCTGACCCGACGGTCGCGGGATGGAATCCCGGCCGCATGCGGCCTCATTTTTGATGGAGACAGAAATGCTTGAGGCCTGTGTACTTAGATTTAGCTGCATGTTAAAGAACCCCGGGTGGTCGAAATTTCTGGAGCCCTCCACTACGGCGTCCCTCATAATCATATAGTGGTTTTGGGATGTTAAAACCCCCCAAAAAATTATTATTATTATGTACTTCATTGACCATCTAACGCGTGTGTGTAGATTAGATCAGATTAGATTTGGCTGGAGGATTGAACAAAAAGCTTTTCACGCTACCTCATTTACGGGCTACAGTGATATGAGTGTGACAATACATACTTTCTGAGCCCGGGGAAAACAAAATATGCCTCTGCACATAGAAAAATATGTTTTAAAAAACTATCAAAGACATAACGTCTGACATACAGTTTGAACTCGAATACACGCACACTGTTGCAATGCTGCACGTGATAAGAGGATTCCCCCTGGAACATGACACCCTCCTTGCAATGTCTGAAAGCAGTCTCTAAGGGGCATGCATAATTCTTCACTGCTATAAGTTCGACATGCACGATTCTCATCTCTGCTGAGTGCAGAGCGGACAAGGTAACAGCATGTGCTAGGTGAGGACATCTTGCAAATGCTCTGTAAACATGTTTAAGCATTCAGCCAGGCGACGTGCGATATGACGCTCCTCACAGAGAGCTACAGATTGTATCAGGCATCTCTATTACTTGCATGTGGTACCACTTGAATCAGAGCACTGCTGGATGTCTGGCACTTTCATGCGGAGCTTAGTCCTATATATCAAGTACACATATAACACGCTGATTGTAAATGTTTGTGAAAGTTCGCTATAAACAAGTCCAAGTATGTTGAATTACTTTATATGTATACTTAACTATATTTAGCAGTTGGTTAGCACAATTGTACACAAAAATATATATGTGAGCAGATTGTATTAAAAGATTTGATTTGTTAGTCATGTGCTGTAACAGTTGCCATCGCTGTTGCAGGTCAAGATCAAGAAGGTGTCATGGACAGCCTCCTAGAAGCATTGAAAACGGGCTCGGCCTTTTCACATAAGCAGAGACGACGACCAGCGAGGGGCGGAAATGGTGAGCGATGTTCTGAGTGTCGTCCTAAATGGACTGAGTATGAGGAAGGCATTACAACCAAACTAGATACAGTAGAACCCCGCTGTTACGTTCCTCACTGCTGCGTTTTCCCGGCTGTTACATCGTTTTCCGCCGGTCCCGGCATAGCTCCCATAGGATACAATGTATTGGGAACCCCGCTGTTACGTCGTAACTGTCGGACCGTTCCCGTATGATACGTCGCGTAGTGCGCCCGGAGCCGACCGAGTGACTACCAAAGAGAGCGGCCATGGTGCATTTTCACGCAGCTTGGCCTCGTTTGACCGTAATATTAGCCGCATGAGAGGCGCAAGCAACAGAACCTTTCAATTGATGCAAACAAAAGCATGGCCTTCGAGATTCAAATTGCAAAGATGGCGTCTATGACGTAACTGCTCGCGAAAGCAAGGCCTTCGAGATTGGCATTTACTATTGACAAAAGCATAGCCTCTGAGATTTGCATTGCACAAACATGGCATGTATGACGTAATTGCTTGCGAAAGCAAGGCCTTCGAGATTGGCATTCACTTCTGCCATCGCGTTGGCGTAGACTCATCATCATCGTTATTTGTCGGAGAACGGGAGGAGTTCGAGCTGGTTGGAGCTCGCATGGTCGTGCGTGCGGTTCGCGGTCGGACTCGCCGCGCCGGTCGTGATTGCGTGTGCTTAGTTCTTTCATACCTACAGCTGTTGGTGTTAAAAAAATCACATACGTTGATTACATTTCTGTGTATAAGGCCGTCCTAAGCTCCGCGTTTCTATCTATCGACTAGATCGCGGCTGAGCGCGCCAATTTTCGTGCTGCTCGTAAGAATTGAAATAAAATTGTGTACCACTAAATATTTTGCCGTTTTTCCTATTTTTCGGCTCTTACGTTTCCCGTCTCTTACGTTTATTTCCTACGGTCCCTTCAAAAACGTATCAGCGGGGTTCTACTGTATTATGTACAGTAGACTCTCAGTAAACGGAAATCTCTTAAACGGAACTGCTGCGCTAACGGAACAACTGCATCTAACACGATTGGTTTCATACTTGGATTCTGTCCCCCTGTTCATCTCTCAGTAAACGGGACTCCTGTTAAACGGAATACATTTTCCTGGTCCCTTCAGGTTCCGTTTACTGAGAGTCTACTGTACTTGGATATGATGAATTATTCATACACTAATGAGGCGAAATTCAGAATATTTCTTGCGTGTACCAGCATTAAATGAATATATGCATACTAACTAATGCAGCTGGAATTAATATAACAAACCAGGGTGTCGGAACGAAATGTTTTTCGTTTCGGTTTTAGTTTCGTTCCACCGCAAAAAGTTCTATTCTGTTCTGGAATGAAAAAAAAGGTTTCGTAACGGTTCGTAACAGTTCTTTTTTTTGTATGCGAAGATTTGAAGTTAAGGTAATCATAAAAAAACATTAGATGTGTGGTATAGTTAGTTGCCCTCCTCTTAAAGGGGTCATGAAGCACCCCTTGGGCTGATTGAAAAAACACATCCTGCGGAAAGCTGACACGGCTATGAACTGCTCTGCCAAATATTACAGTCGTGCGCGCCGCGTAATGGCCACAAGCGGAGCGCGAAGTTGCCGTTTCCCCAGGCACCCTCTTTTCAAACAGAGGCCGGTTCTCACTCTCGTCGGTGGGCGGGGCGTCTGTCCGCTGTACGTCGCAAGAGACATAGCATGCTTATTGGCCGATAGCCGACGTAAATCGAGAGCGGCGTTCGGATCAGATGCGCTTCTTGCCGCGGGGTGCCGCCACTTGCCGGCGCCGCACTCCTCAGTACACGGTAGCCGCACTCGCGCAAGCGAATCACAGCGGGAGAGCGATCGCGTTTCATGACGCGCGCTGGCGTAACTTCTTTCCCCCATGCCATCCCTCCCTGTCTAGCTTCCAGTGTGCTCGTCGGCACGAGAAAAGAGAGAAAGCGCTGGGAGCGTGCGCCAAACCCCCGTAACTCCGCTGATTCTTGACGGATTCGAGAAATTTTTGCGGCAATCGATTCGGGAGGCAGTACACTCCGATACTGAGGCCATTAGATCATTACTTGGAAAAGTGGTTCATGACCCCTTTAAGAAAATGTACCACGAATTCCTACCAACTAGCACAAACCAGTATACCCTTCAAAGTCGTGGTATTTATTTTCTCAAAAGTCAATTACGATTTTTTTTAGTGGGCTCAGTGCTTTGTGTCAAGGGAGTGAGCACGATCTCAGAAGCAGCACGTCATTGAGTGTACTCTCTGATGTGCGAGACCGTTGTTCTGATAAAAAAAATCGCCAGGCCTGCGTGGAACACGCAGCACAGTCACATCGAAAGCTGGAAGAGTGGCCTTTCTAGAGCCACTTGTAGACTTTCTTGGGGCAACTAATACAAGTACACATGCAAGGTACCCACTATGCCATAAATCATCGTAATTTTTCTGAAGTAGCGAAGCAGCCACTATGCCATTTTTCGTCATTTTTCGGAGAATCGTGGTACCCGCTACACATCTGTAAGGCATTATGTGCACTTTCTGCTGTGGCTGATCAGGACGAAGAATTATGGCTGACCCCTTTGTAACGCGTTGGAAGCATTCAACAACCGACTCGTTGCGCAATTCACATTGTGTGACGCCAGGTTGTTATTTTACTCTTCTGCCATGCTATATTACATATGTTAACACGATTCCTTGTCCGACATGACGCCTGTATAGAGTATTATTACGAACGAGTTACAAGCACCAGCGTAGCACTGCGGTGGAATACTCGACTGCCACACAGAGGGCACGAGTTAAAATCCCATTGGATCCTAGAAATTTGTTTTTCATTTCATTTTTTTTTCTTATTTCACGCGATAGCGGTTACGGACACCGGCGGCGGCGGACAACTATGGCACCAAAATCGGCTGTTGTGATCTCATAACAGCTTTCGCTGTAACAAACTTCAGCGCCAACAATGCCCTCTCCACGCTGGCCCGTGTGACAGGCGCGCAAAAGTCCACTTGCGTTAATATAAACATCTCTGGTTGCCACTGTTTTCGTTTTTCGCACAATTTCAACATATCTTTGCTTTGGAATTCCTGCCTGAGGTACACGCTAACACTGTACCCTGAGATATGCATAATTGCGCATGTTGCATGACCTCGGTTGTTCCGGATTGCCAAGTTTTCTCGTGAACCGAAAAACGATTTAAAAAATTTTGGTTTCACTCCGGAACGAAATAATAGATGAAGTTTTGGTTACGCTTTCGTTCCGGTCAAAAATATAGTTTTTTTTTTTTTCGTTTATCATTTTTCGTTCTTGGTTTTTGTTCTGTGCGACACACTGTAACAAACATGGATAGAAAGAAGTAAATTGATATTTCATTGCTTCTGCTAGTGAAACCAAAAACCAACAAGGTTTCAGTCATAGTGAAGTGAATTTTCATTTAGATGTGCTTCAAAAATATGTATACATAATTCACATGCAAGATTTTGCAAACCTATGCTATTTTGATTTCTGTACCACATTGCTACCTACCCCTGGTAACGGTGTAAAACAGCAACAAACACTCCTTGTGCTTCAAGGCGTGCCGCTAATTTTTTGCACGTGATCAATATGTACAGTAACACAGCAGCCAAAAAGAAAAAAATGTGGGAAGTTTGCATTAAGTTCCATAAAGCTTGGCACAGCGAAGCTGGTTGATCCTCAGCCCGTCGTGCTGTAGCACGGGAATCGCAATGCCGGCGGCTATTGGATCCAGTGTGCTTGGCCGAAAAAGCAACAGCCAAGAGACGGCGACGGGCGGATGCGGAATACGCGGAAAGCTTGCCACTCTGAATGTGTTGAAATCGCTGCCCCTGAGCCATGGTGTAAGAAACTGTGGCGGTTGCTATGGCAATGGCTCGACGGCGGCTGCTCCTTGGTTGCTATGGCAATGGCGACGGCGCAGCAGGGTTTTTTTGTTAACGGACGTCTTACTGCCAGCTTTAACAGCTTCGCTGTTAAAAAACAAAAAAGGAAAGAAAAAAAGCAAGCAAGAAAGAAAAGCTGTGCTGGCAGCGAAGCATGAAACCCCGGCTTAGTTTTTCCTTCTCCAGATGAAGTGCCACTGTAGTTAACTGCCTGTTGCTGCTGGTGGTTATGCCTAGCAGTCTAACTGAAGCTGCACTATGGGTAAGCATCGTGGCTGTGGTGAGAACTTGCCAACAGCTGGTGAAGTGGCTGGTGATAAGTGATTGCGGGAAGCTCGTCATGAATGTGAGCATAAGGTTACATGCACATGCCGTAGTAGTTGACTTCGAACCTGTAGGCCTATACACAGTCCCCCTCCATGTCCAAAAAACCAGGCTACCGCGCTCGGCAACATGTGCTTGAAATGACTCGTACCACCAGGATACGCATGTTTGCTTTGGCCAGTGGCTCGGCTTGGGTGGACTGCAGTTTGCTAGCCAACGTGCCGGCATGATTCCATCTGATAGCACTGATCACATACTAGTTGCGTTTTGTGAAAGTGTAAAACTTGGAGACACCAGCAAAAGTAGCAAGTTACATGGCCTGCAAGATGGCTACAGCCTCCATATTCTCCTGAACTTCTGTCTCACGCTGCATTTTATCAAACTTTTCTTTGGATGCAGTTTAATATTTATTTAACATTGGACAAGATGCTGAAAATGCCTTCCTCACATCTACAATTTTGGTCATTTGTTTTCCCAGATATGTTCTTAATTTTTTATTTTCCACCAAAGCACATTCACCCGAGTACAGAGCAACCGTGTCTTTTTTATTTCTTTTTCACAGCATCGAACAAGGCTCAGCTGACAAGGAGTCGCTCCCGAGGTGGAGCAGCCGTGTTTGGTGATCCCAACTATCTCGAATGCCGGACGATAACGCAGCAGAGCTGACAGCAACTGCTTTGCTCCTGACTTCTGGTGGCCATCTTCGAGAGTTGTTTTTACCCGTGTTTTCTGTTTCACATGACTTTAACACGACGTGAATGCGCCGACGACAGAGGTTGCCCAGGAAGCTGCTACTACGCGTGCCTGGGAAGACGCACAGTGCGGTTGGCTCTACAGGAATAACACGCTTTGCTTGGCTCTCTTCTTGTATTGCTAGTTTTGTACCTATTACTTTTTTTTTCTTCTCCGGTTTCGTTGAAGACATCTCGTTTGTTGCTTCGCACCGATGAATTTGCATTCGAAATTTGAGAACAAAAAAGCAAAAGCAGGAACCCTGAATGTACTCGCACACTTGATTATTTTTTTATTATTATTATTTTTAAAAATTTTTTTGCAGTTTGCAAGTGTATGTGTCATATGGGAATATGCCTTGTATTAGAGCGCAGCATCATGAGTCTAATCATCTACATTATTTTTCATGCAGTATAGGTTCAGAGGAATATAGTGAAGTCTTATCACAATAGTTTATAAGTTCACATTCATAGTTGGCATTACTGATTTTATATAGAGCTTGAAAAGGATAGCTTACTTGCTTATTATATGCAGTAGGCTATTATGCTTGATACGCTGAAGGTGTGCTCTTGTGGTGAACATTCCAAGATGGCCAACAAAGATTTAGCAGTGCCAGCTTACGCAGGCCGTGGGGAGGACAGCGTGAGGATTTTGTCTTGTGTATTATAAGCTCATGAAGCAAAAACACAAGTGAGTTTGTTAATCGATCTCTGGTTGTGTGCTAAAATTTGCCAAATAGAAATGTAGTTGTGTCGACGTGCAGCACAAACACATCGACATTGACTTCTGAGTGTCTTGCGCCTAGTATGTAGGCAGTTGCAGCACTGACTATAGAGGCATATGTTATGGTTAAAAAAATAAAAGGGGAGGGGGAAAGGATAATGTCTGGATTCATTTTTAAATGTTGCCATTTCTCTGTCATAAGAACTTTTTAGATAGTTTTGCTAACCAGACTAAATCTGTGGGATAGCCACATCGGCTGCCAGTGGCTACTGCTATACAGCATTGCTCCTTAACATCTGCATTACTGTATGGCAAATTTCCTGATGAATGCAGTAAAATTAAGCAAATTTCCCAACTGGCATGGCAAGCTGTTTGTGATATCGCACAGTTAAGGTCGGATCAGTGTTAAGAATGCGAAGTGCTAAGCCTAGAAAGGATTTGGCCATCATTACAGTTCTATTGCATTTTTGGGCTTTGTTATTTAACTGCGACATTTAACTGCAGCCGCACAGTCAAGAACTTCAATTTCCAGGCACAAGCTACACTGCAGGCAGACAGTAACAATTTTTTTTCTACTTTGAGGCTATACATATTTGTACACTAAGTGACCTTCTCCTTTTTGTCATTATGCTTCCCGAGCCCTGCAAAGAGTGAAAAAAAAAAGACCTAAAAGTAATGCAAAGAGGTTAGTCCTGGGGAAGCAGGTGCGTACCATACAAGTTCGAGGCATTGCTGATATATGCTTCATAAAGCTACTGCCCTTACAAGATGCACTAGGGGTGAATTTTAATACCAATGCAAGATATTTTTGTCCATAATGGCAAGGTGCGTGTCATTGCCGCAGTGTTGTATAATGCCAGCTTTGGTTCACTTTAGTATTGAGTAGTGGTATGAAAGTGGCCTGTTTTCTCAGAAAGTTTATATTTTTACACTGGTGCCGTAGTTCAGATTGGTCGTACTAATGACTGAAATGTAGTGGGGTGGGGGATTGAAGTTGTCATTTGCAGTTCACGCAGCCTTTTATTCATGTCATTCCTGTGACATATTTGCCAAGCTTTTTGGCCATAATGTGAAGTCTGTGCATAGTAGCTTTTCTTTATGCTGCCATGCCTTGTTAGTTGGCTATTTTTCTCTATAGCATGGCTATATGGTAGTCTGAAAGACTTTTGTACACTTTTTTTTTTTCTAAAGAAAGTTACACCATTTGAGGAGTATCATGCCCTCAAACGATAATCTTCGTCTGTCTTCCCTTCATCTGTTTTCTTGAAAACTCTACACTCGCCACTTTTTTTTTTCAAGAATACTGTCACGCTGATAACGTGCATGCATGCTGTCCATAACATTGAAGCCCTTTACGTGTGGTCTTTGTAGAAGGAAAGCTATGCAAGATAAGCAACGATTTTTTGTGGGCAACGTGAACCCAAATGGTGCAATTTTTTCTTTAGTGTATAGATTGTCTTGCTCCCTCTTGTTCTTACGCTGACCAAAACATGGGTATCGAAATTGGCGGCAGTTTAAAAAGATCATTTTGCTCGCTTCTCATGAACTTCATCTGTGTCGTGTGGGTGTAAGTAACGTGCTGTAACGAAAGTGTAAAATTGTTACATGCTTGTACATAGAATATTATGTAAATTTACGCTATTTGCACGGTTGTGGTGCGAGTGCCTTACCCCGATGCAGGAGCGACCACTCGTGACAAAGGTTCTCTTCTTGTAACATAGAGAAAGTTGTGCATAATAATGTTCATACACGATTTAGAGCAGTTTACACACTGCCGTGGGACCATGCTTACAGGCAGGTCTTATTGACAAGGCCTCGCCAAATGCTGTGATCCTGAATGCATGTGGTGTACAGATGAAACAGTTTGTGTAAACGTGTAAAGATGTATGAAGATTGCAAGTCTGCCCAGTCCACTTCAGATTGCCTTTTTACTGGGCACGTCGTTACTTCCAGACTAAAATGTGCACCATGCTCAAGGGAAGTTTAGTTGTGATATACAAGACATATTTTTTATAGGTGAGCACAAATGCTACGGCCCTCGGAAAGATGACGTGCCGTGCGTCATATTGTGTATATGACAGATTGACTACACCCAATCCATGTTGCAGTATGTTGTTGAGCATAGCGGTGTCTATTACGTCTAAGTTCTCTCCATTTTCATTTGTTATCCTGCTAAAGCATAGAGTACAAGGCACAAGCCGTGAGACTTCTCTGCTAGTTTAGGTACTTGAGCTTCACCTTACTTCTGCAATGGCGGGTAATGAGTTCGATTTTGTTCATTGCCCTCGTCTCGTCACACGCGCGCTTTATTTTCATTTGCTGTAACGTCTCACTGGATGTCACAGCGTGCATCCGCTCGCTGCATTTCACGTGCAACTCCTATCCCTGTGCTGGGTACCGTAAGGCACCCTTTCTTTTGTTTCACCTCTACTAGAACTTTATAAGTGCAAACGAAAGCCTTGTTTTACTGAAGGGTGGCATCAGATGCTACATTTTTCAGCAACGCACGTACTTCATGGCGGGACATTGCTCAATGCTGGCATATGCTGTGTCCGTTTATAGTAGAGAGCTTAGATTCATTAAAGTGCCAGTACCATGCCGGTACAAATAAAATGAATCTGTTGTTTTTATCAAGTGGCTCATGTTTGTGTGTGTTTTTCGCCCTGTTTTACCCTTACTTGTCTAAATGTTTGTTGCCTTGGGAATGTGCATCCGATCAAGAAATTCCCAGTGAACTTATTTTTTGAAATATATAATTTGCACCTTGTGGTGCAGAATTATGAAAAAGGTTATGCCGCTTCATAATTTTAAACATGCTATCATGAGCATGTCAAAAATGGGCACAAGTATTTTAGCAGGTACTGGTAGGGTGGTTCATGGGCGTGCGCAGGGTTCCCAATCAGGGGGGGGGGGGCAAAGGTTCATCGCAGCACACGCCACCCTACTAAGTCAATGTATGGGGCAGATTTTGCACCCCCCCCCCCTCTTAGGTGACTAGAAGGGTCAATGTACGGGGCAGATTTTGCGCCCCCCTCTTAGGTGATTAGGGGGGGCGCCCCCCCCCCCCCCTCTGTGCGCTTAACAACTTGGCAGTGCATTTCAAATCACGGATTTAAGGACTCAGACGAAGTATTTCGAGCGCTTCATATGCATTCTCATTTCTTCTGCGTACATGTTTATTCAAGTGTGCTGGCTACAATTAAGCAGCAAATTATTATTTACTTGCCACCTGAGGTATGTATAGTTGACTTGCTACAGAGGTGCAACACAAGAAGTCAAATAATGTAATGAATTAGCTAGGCCAGTCTTGGCGTTGCAGTTTGTGGAAGCTTCCAGAATTTTGAAACGTAGAGCTTTGCGCGCGCAATCACCTTGGGTTGTCGCCAGTGCGCATGCGTCGCACGCAAGCTCGCCCCCCCCCCCCTTTTTTTTTTAAATATCGCGCGTACCCAAGAAACTCAAGGACTGGGTAGGGACCATTCTAGTCGAGAGTTATGTACCCAGAACAGGCCTGGAAGAACTCTACGATGACCTGTGGAAATTTGAGCGATTATTCCAGTCTGCGCGCTGACGTTGCGAAAGTGAACTTGCAGTGTTTTGTGGCGCCCTCTAGTTTGTAAAGAAAGCAACAAGGAAGGTAGCATCGTCTATCTATTCTCATAACGCATTTCCGTTTCCGCAGTTATTTTCGTCTTGTTGGGGGAACTCGAGATTGGAGAACTTGAGAAACGTTATGGTAGTCGGAAACTGGGCTCGCTTTTGCAGAGTTGAAGTGTGAGTCAACATAACTACTATAGACGGCGACGACAGATCAGGAGCGACCGTCAATATGAATAACGTTGTGTACAAATCTGCTGGCAAACTTAAGCATCTGCGCGGCACGCGCGCAGGCGCTAACTGCGTCAGAGTGGCGCTTTTCGGAGTCGTCTACACGACTGTGGTTGGCGGCTTAGTTCTGTAAGTAGCGTAACTCGTTGCTCTCTGGATGCAAGTGACACTTGTGCGGGGATAACAAAGTCACCTCTGTGACCCAGTGCTAGGTTTCGTTTCGTACCGAGGTCGGTTACGCATTAGGAGGTCGCCATCTGGGTCGCTTCTGTGGACAGTTGGACCCATCGAACAAAGGAGCGAGAACTCGCATCGAAGCGCTGAAATGCGCACCGACGAAGCTCGCCCCTTTGGTCACTGCCATCAACACTTGTTTACCGAACCATTTACTGATAACTCACGTTTACGACTCGAGGCGTATTCGTAAGCCTGTAAGGGTAACGCGGATATTCGTGTAAACCACGTTCTTCGGAAGGAAAAACGAACGTCGCATTTGGATGCCGACTATCGTCCACAGTTCATGGTATGCGAGTGTTGACCAAAAAGAATAAACCTCTGAACCCGTTAATAAACCCTCCAATAATCTGCTGCGTTAGGAGAACGAAAATGGCGTGACACACATACGCCTCGATTTCCCAGATAACCGTACAGTTATCACTAAAGCTTGCGAATGCAACACTGCGAACCCACCTACAGTTCTCTGTAAGGAACCAAGATCGCAGTTCGGCGACTGTTCCTGCAGCGATTACTGCGTGTTACTGTACATACATTGTGGAGCGCTGGCCGTGATTGCAATAGAGTGTGTAATCTTGTATGTTTTCTTAGGCGCCCGAGTGCTGCCGCAATTAAGGCGTATTTACTTTACACTTATTCATTGACATCGTATAAGCCAGCACAGCAAGTTTAGCCGATAACTGAAGCGAGCTTGCATTGTGCGAAGTGAATGTGCAGGGGTGTTGCACGAAGATTTATCGAGTGCGGGCGAGACAAATATAAGGTGCGCTCCAGCAATCACCTGCGACCATCATTGCTTGAGAAACTCGTTCACCTAGTGCACAAAGTCGTGATATGCTTGTTTTTGATGCGCGAGAGAGCCTTCAGCCAAACATGGCATCTGCCGCATTCAGTGCGCATGCTTTTAATTATCCAACATAATCCTGAGTTTTCCTTGCTTTATTTTTTCTCGTTTCAGGCTGTTTGCACCCCTTGATTACATAAAGATTTCCAATAGGCCCCTGTCCATCCCGTCGGAGTTCACCAGAACCCTTGACGAGTCCATCGGCTATCACCCCTCAAAAGATGGCAAAGTTATTTAGTGTCCAAGACACGACTTACAGCCATCACTGGTGTTGTAGGTGGTGCACAGCAACTATACTTTAGTACTGCTTTTTTTAGGACTTTTTTTCAAGCGAGCTTGTCTCTTTTTCTTTTTAATGTAGTGATTAAGCTTATGCATTATATCTAGCCATCTCTTTAGATCAAGCACTTTTTGTATGTTATTGTTCAATAATTACATTGTTTTTTTACAAAGCAAAGTGCCACTTCTGACTCTTTTTTCTGCATGCTACATAAAGGCCTAATGTGTGCATCTGCAATGCCATGTGTGCCCGCAGCAGCAGCAACACGTAGCCATCTTTGTAGCTCAAACTTTTTGAGAAATCCTGGACAGCCAGCAGTGCCTTGTGACTCTAGAATTAGTAGTAAACTTGTAGCATGGACAGATGTGCTGTGTGGCCACGGCCTGAGGCCAGGTGCCCGGCATGTGGAGAATGCGTGGCTGGTGCCATGGAGTCTCACGTGGAGAAGTGCCTGCAGCGCTTCAGCAAAAACCCCAAGTCTACCGAGTCATGCGTCTGTGTTGTGTGCCGCAAGGACATCACATCGCTTGACGGAGCGCAGCGGATGGCTCATGTGAACAGGTGAGGGTTCTGAAATCAATGTCACGTTAGTGAGCCAGGGTGTTCGGGTAACTGTGGCTACCAAAACACCTTGTGTCACACTCTATGACCATGAGCAACTGGTGCCGTGGTTGACTTTGCCTTCCTTTACGAACAAACACGGAGTGGTGATTCACTATGCATGTAAAGTCTGTTCTGTGAACGTCCTCAGAGTGCAGAAGGTTTCACACAAGAAAGGTATTGCACACTCTGCTGGTTTCCTGACACTTTGAGTTGCCTGACCTCAACCTGCAATATGGTTAGCTTGGATGGTGCCAGGTTCAATGCCAAGAACATTCTTTTTCTTCAACCACGAAGCTTTCTTCTCCAGGAACTTATACGAGTTCCCTTTGTTGCTTCTTTGTAATATGGAAGACGATATTCCTTTAATTTGTAATAGCTGTAGTCCACATATTTCCTGAAGTACCACTGATCTGCATGCACTGTTGCTACAGTGGCTGTGTTGGCTTATTTAAGTTAGGTCAGCCCAACCCGGTGATTTTTAGTTTAGCTTGTGCCGAGTGACTTGTTTGGCTTTAAGGAAGATGGAAACAATGCACAATTACAGCATTGGTAGCCTGCAGGAAGCCCTATGTACTTTGAGTACTTGCAAACGATACCTCTGAAGTAGAGATGTTGTCATTGGGTTAAACCTGTGAAACGTAAATCTGCTATGCAGTGTGAGTATTGCAACAAGTGCTTTTTGTGTGTGGCTGTAGAAATCCTGTAGCAGTTAGTCATCATTCTGCTGCCCTTATGAGATGTAAAAAAAAAAAATGCCTTTAGGTAGTGTAAAAAAAAAAGCTTGCAGAAAGCAAGCAGTGCATGCGTTTTTGCTGTGCTGGAGAAAGCAGTATGTTGTGCCTTCATATTTTGTTGGGCTCTGGGAATATGACTGTTGTGGCTGATGGATAGCCGACACTGATTGTGCACACATTTGGATTGAGTAAGCTGCACAAGAGGCACCTTGATGTTTGTCCCAGATTTAGTTGCTGAACAAGACATCATTATTTGTGCTCTTTTCAAGCTTCCTCTTGTTCATAACCCTTAATTGAACAAAAGCAATTCTCGTTTAAGAATAATAAAAAAAAATTTGTTTGTAGAAAAGAAAAAGTATTACATCATGTCCAAGTCTCTGCACATATGCTGCTTTGAGCGCTTTTTACTCCATTTACATCGAACATTTGCCTAGAGTGCCTGTGTGCTTCACAGGCATTCTAGGTAAACCCGGGGCCTCTTCATACCGTCTAAACTACATAAGTGAATAAACATGCTCTTCACTGTCACAAGGCATGCTGTTCTAGAGTAAAATGGCAACTTCTGGAAAAAGTACTCTTGGTTAAGAAAACAACAGCAAAAGAACTGCTTTCTCACTGCTCAGGTGCCTCGATGGGGAGGCGAAGGAGCCTCTGCAGGAGCCTGTCGTCTCGACCCCATCTCGAAACGGATCCCCCGGATTTGTGCTTCTAGATTGTCCCCTCTGTGAACGATCGTTCAAGACATCCGAGGTTTGTCTGTCTTCCATCTTTTCCTCCATTCAATCTTGATGGCTTCATTGCTTATCCATCTGTGTTGTTACAGCATTGTCGACACCGCCGATGTCAGTAAACGTTTACAAATCGTGGAATTCTGAGTTAAAGTAAATATTTTAGCAGTCTGGGTGGTCATGTCTGGTGTTCTGACTTCCAGCCTGTACTAACATGTGAGGGAAACTTAGTCTTGTACTGTATTTCTGGCAGTGGCTGCGGAACAGTGCATAAATTCTCATATTCTGTGGTCTGTGTACCTTTTGATGCCAATTGTACATCTACGTGTATATCCAGCCTTATGGTGGCAGTGTTCGCTAATCTGCAGGAGACGCCTTATCTGATGATTGCAGGTATAACTGTAACTTAGACCAAGAGGTGCTGATCAAGAATGCAGCCACTGCTGGCAGTTACGCATTGCTCACAGCAGTGGTCATAAGTCCTGTCAAATGGCACACTGGAGTGTGCACTGCTGTGTAAATGGCCATGAGAAATATTCTGGGGATCTGGGGCGCGCATAATCTTTGAGCAGCTGTGTGAAGTTTGTATAACTAGGGTTCTGTTTTGGATTGCAGACTTGATTTTATATGCTTTCCTGCTTTTGCCAATGCAGGCCTGCAAGAACCACATAAAGCAATGTAGCACGAAACTAGGCATGTCCCCGAAACAAGTTGTTGAAGCCATCCGCTTGCAGCAGCGCTATGTACAAGAGAGAATGGCCGCTGGCCTGCCTGTTGTGAGGAGGAGGTGATATTCTCTTTTTCTGCTTATTCATTGTATTTTTCTTGATTTGTGTAGTTAATTTTTGTGATGCATGCCCATCTTTCTCTCTTTAATACTTGTACTGTAACGATCATGTTCCTTTCCTTTACTGTGCCAACTGGATGATATTGTCACGGGACATTTAGCCAAGCATGGGCATGAGGGCGGAGCTAAATGAAACCAGTGAAGACAGGCCTAAGTACGTGCACGGATTCGCCATATTTCTGGTGACTGTACGTATTACTGTAAATGCTAACGTGTACACCTTTCTGGAGATCGATATCATCTCGTACATCATGCGCATAACATCTATGAACAAAGGCTCAATCCCCACCGAGAGTGAGCCACGATGAAAGAGGGTAGGCGCGCAAACACGGACCCTGGAGACAAGTTGGGACAACACAAAACAGCATTTGTGTTGTCCGGACTTCTCTCTTTCTGTGTTTGAACACCTACCATCTTCTATCACGAATCCCCACCAACTAGCTCAGCATTCCATCATACAAGGAGTGAGAAAATGGGGCAGCCTACTGATCCATTGTGAGCAAAGTGGCCGCTTGAGTGAACATATTTTATGGAAACGCAATAGCCTTCTGCAGGGACACAGAAAAAAATGCCTGGAACACACACCCCAACTTAGCATCCACAGCATATTTTCCCCCACTTTCAAAGTTTGTCATCAATACTTTGCGATGGCAAGGTAGTAGTTATATTCCTAGTCTTGCTCCAGTTAGCCTTGGTGTGAGTTAGCATGCCAGAGTGACAACTTGCATGTTCACTTCTTTTCTTGCATAAATACCTGGAAGGCGAAATGCACCAACAGATGCATCAACTGCACAGCGACCAGCAAAAAAGCCAAGACCGGTGGCGTCAGTACCCAAAAGGTAAAGGGGGAACAAAGTGCAGAAGTGTGTTTTTTTTTCCATCTTCGTATTACATTGCAGTGTTCCCATGCAATGTGTGTTTTCATACGTGGCATCCTTTAGGAGCAGTTATCCTCACTCAGCTTCAAGGATCAACTGAAATTAAGTGTTGATCGCATAAGATAAAGCTAAACAGATGCAAGAGGCTGATTGTTCAGACAGTAAAGCTTAAGCTCATCTGGAATTCAGATCAAATAATACTGAATATACTATGGGAGCAGGAAGTGTTTGAAGTAACAGTTAAATGTCAGCTTGGCCCAACTTTGATCAGACGAGTGTTTTTTTTTTCTTTGTAGAAAAAAAAATACGCTGTTCGATAAATATCGGCCAACATCTCTGAAGAGTTACCGCTGTAAATTGCTGGAAGTCGTCATTAGCAGAGCAATCATGACTCACTGAGAACAAAATATCTTATGCCTGAGGCAACATGGCTTAAAAAAGGAAGTGTCAACAGTAACACAACCCTTTTAGAGATTACAAAAGACTTCGCTTCAGCAATTAACGACAGTTCCAAATCGGTGCTATATTCATCGATTTGTCAAAAGCATATGACCGCATTACAATTGAAGCCTTGTTTTACAGCTGGTAACTTTTTTCTTTCTTTCTTTCTTTTTTTTTTTTTTTTAGAGGCACTGATGTAACAGACATTTGGGTATAAGAGACACGAGCGTGCCTTCATTGAAGTGGGGTTTGACCAGAAAATGAGAACATGGTACTACCCCGCTTATAAGAGACACCTCATATAACGGACCAGAATGGCTCCTCAGTGCATGTCTCTTATAAAGGGGTTCAGCTATATACATTTGAAACTAATTTTAAACTAATCTTGGAAGGTGTGTATCAATGTGAGGGTGGGTGGGGGCACATATTTTCTAGGAGTCCACTACAGAATATTACTGCAGGAATTAACAGCATAACTGACATTCTCTTTAATGGCATCCCAAATGCGTATTTGCTAATACGTATGCAACTTAGTGTGCTTAGTAGATCAGAGGCTGACAACTGATGATGATGATGATGATGAAATAAACTGTTAATTTGCCAAAACAGTGTCCCCGAAAGTAGACCACTTTCTCAAGTAAATGCAAGAAAAAAATAATAATAAAATTTCACAATACAGGGAAAAAGATGTTTGGACAGGGAAGAAAAAATGATGCTAGGATGAGCATTTTGTGTATATTTTGTGTGTGCGCTTACCCAAGTACCGTAACACGTCCGTGATATCTATATGTAGCAAATATCAAGAAGAAGTTCAAATGGCACGTGCCCTGTCGGCGTCATTGACCACGGCAAGCAGAGACCAGGACGAGGCTCAACGGCGATTTTGCGAGATGTTCGGAAGCGGCCCTTCTGCAGGGAGGAGAAGAAAGCATGCAGTGTGCGTAGCTTTTACTGATCTTGCTCTACCTGTGTGTGTATGTTGCCAGTAAACTGTGAACTTGTTAAGAACAATTTTTTTAGTGATGAAAGGCAGGCAGGTGAACAGTTACAAATTCTGGGGAACTTGACCTGCAGGATGGCCACGGTACAGTTTATTTTGTACCGCCATGGTGGTGAAATGTGGAATGTGTAGTCATATTTAGGTGCACATTAATAAACCACAGGTAGTCAAGATTAATATGGAGACTCCCCCTGTCAGCTATACTCGCGCACAACTTTTCTTGGCAATGAAGGAAAGGCCATGGGGGCGGAGTTACTTCACATGTACTGCTCCGCAAAGTAGTCCGGTTCGGCGCGTGTTTCGAATTCAGTTTTGGTATATGAACCTTCCGTATCTCCTGTGAGGGCCTTTTGATTATTCGAGTGGCCATCATAGGCTTAGGCAGCCATTTGATAATGAAATTCGTCACAAGATCCTTCGGCGAGTATTCGGATAAGCTGGAGGGCAACTAGCGCTCACCTGAAGGTGGAGACACCATTTTGACTGGGAGGTGCATGTAAAAGGTGCGACGTTTTCACACGCGCAAAAACACGAAATGAAACTGCGTAAAGTAAAACAAGTACATCTCCTTGGTGCGTGCTGGCCCTTTTTTCAAACAGTGTCCCATAGAAAATAAAGTAATGTTTTTTTTTATCTTCACGCAGGAAACACGGATGCAATTGTAGGATTATATTCTTCAGTGGTAGCACACGCGTACTTTGGCTCTGCAGCCTTCCCTTCATTGCCAAAAAAGTTGTCCGCGAGTATAGACTCGCAGTACCTTTTTTTTTTTGGCACGGTCGCCGAAGATGCAAGTGTGAAGTGAGTGTACATAATTTCTGCTTCCACCACAAGGGAAAGAAAATAAAGGAAAAAAAAAACAAATATTCATAAAGTGTTTGTTAGCATTTGCTTTACTGTATGGCCTTTGAGATTGGCAGCATACACAAATGGGGATCTTAGAGGCCGTCGCAGATGTTTATAGAAGTTGAAGGGCATCATCCTGAAGATTAATATTTCAATTTAGTTCAGAAAATGAGAACAAGAGCAAGAGGAAAGGAAACATGCAAAGAAGTTTTATTCAACACTACACAAAAGAAGCAGAAGTAAAAAGCAGACGTTACTAATAGAGCTGTACACCACTAGCATGGTAGTCTTTGGAACAGGTTTGTGAATCCTGCTTTCTGTGTGTCGATAATTGTTGCAAGTTGATTGATGTAAAGGGATGTAATCACTGCAGTCCCCAGTTTGTCTTCTATTTTGTCCTCTGTGTTCTGTGTTTCTTCTGGTTTGGCTTCTTTTAGACCTTATGTCTAATTTGTTCACACTGACACCCATACTTGTTTTTATTTTTCACCATGACCGAGTTTTGCCGACTAAAACTGTGCTAAGCGTGTTATCGCTCGGTGCAAGCCACGTATTAATGAGTTTGAACCTTCTCAGAAGTTTTTGAACCGGGCAGTATGCTCTGGCATGCACCGTGACTCGTGCGTGTAAATAACGAACTATCAACTACAGTAAAAGCTCGTTAATTTTGATTTCACAGGACCGGAAAAGATTTCCGAATCAACCAAATTCCAAATTATCGAAAGTATCAAGAAAACAATAAACAAATGTCTATTGCGTCGATACACTTTCATTTTCTTGATGGATATATAAATCTTGTACTTACTTTGCATAAGAGCAGTGTAAAAGCCGCAATTTCCACCACTCGTGATATTGTTCACAATGTGACCGTGGCTCAAGACCTCCCGTCTTGACTAACTCGCAACATGCAAACCCGAAATTAACTAGAAAATCGTTACCGTACGGTTCGCACGTATCATGATGGCTATGCAGACTGCACTGCCTCATTTCGGTTTTCTGCAAACGCCGTTTTCGCTCCTTTTGTGTCGCACAATTGCAGCGGTCGGGCTCAGCGCACTCCGAGAATCGTCCAAATTCACAGAGTGGCGGCCGAGTATGACCGAAATAAAGAGAGCTTGATGCCATTAAACAATACATATGCTTGTCGGGACCAGAGAAGGCGTCCGAATTATCCAATTTTTTTATTTAACGGGTGTCAAACTAACGAGCTTTTACTGTACTTACTTATGATTGGCAAGCCTTTAAAGGGACACTAAAGAGCAAAACGATTTTTCTCGCATTAGTAAAGTAGTCTTCCACGGTACGAAAAACACCACGCTTTCTGCGAGAAGACGCTTAATAAGCGAGAAAACGCGCAAAAAAAAAATACAGGTGGCGACGCCACCTTGGAATTCCCGCACCATTTGCCGTGACATCACATACTTCTCACGGTGCCTGCTTGGGCCTACGTAGTTCCTAATCGGTTAAATCGAAGTACATTGACCTCTGAGGGAGCCAGAAACTTGACATAACGAATTTGCGGAAATTTTGTCGAGCCGGTGGCGCCAAAATACGTTAAATGCTCTTTGAAGTCTTCTACGTCACGAATTACAAAGTTCGGCGCGATATTTAAAAATGAAACTTTGAACTTGATTTTCTCCTCTAATAATAAACCTATGGTGGTGAAATAAACTACACAAGAGTTCTCCGAGCACACTTTATCAATCTAAACCAATTAATTGTTTCTCTTTAGTGTCCCTTTAAACGCAATCGTTTTACTGAGTGTCATTTGCCTTGCCAAGAACAAGTTCGACCACCATAGAGCTTGTTCCTTTACATGAGCTTAGAGTTGCCATATGCATCGTCATCATAACGTGACAGCATCATCTTTAATGCATGCATGCCTTTTACTTAATGAAAAGTCATGCAATGGTGGGCCTTTCGATTAAGTTAAGACATGTTTTGCTATTTTGCCACAAACAATTACTGTTGCAAAGTTTGATATAATGTTTAGTTCAAA
Source organism: Rhipicephalus sanguineus (assembly GCF_013339695.2). Classification (NCBI taxonomy): domain Eukaryota; kingdom Metazoa; phylum Arthropoda; class Arachnida; order Ixodida; family Ixodidae; genus Rhipicephalus; species Rhipicephalus sanguineus. The sequence goes on along the minus strand of NC_051177.1, from coordinate 101,569,986 downwards.
AACATGCATTCTATTTTCCATTTTTTATAATTAGCAAGGAAACCCCTGTGTTGCTGTTGACCTCGGCTGATGAACGGGCCAAGAAAGTTGAAGAGAAGATTGAACACCTCCTGACGCAGAGGGTGAGGAAAGAGTCAGCATTTTCATCATCGGTTCCTTCACTGAACTGTGTTGTCGTTCTGCTTACAGATGATTGGCTTGGAACTCGGTGATCTGTCATGGTGCACAAAGCTGAAAGCCACTGGCAAGCTTTCAAACCGCATCAAGGAGCTTTCAACAAAGGTGCGGTATTATGTATTATTGTTGTGGTTGTTGTTTGATAGACAGAATTGGGTGTTCTAGCAGTGGTACTTGTATGCTGTGGCTTGTGTACAGGTGCAATGTTACGTATGTTATTTACTGTGGCGGTTTTTTCATGGACACATTGGGCGTTCTAGCAGTGGTACTTGTGTGCTTTGGTCTATGTACACATTTAGCCCAGCACATTCGCACTGAAGTCACGAGGACATATTCTTTTAAGTGCGGAGCATCTTAGGGGCTCGGCTTGTCGTCCACTGTCCTATGTCGCATGGTCATGCAGTGGTCACTACAAGCCTAAAACAAGGCTAAAAATGCTTAAAACCAGTGCAGAATAAACTAACGAGGTTTAAAATAATATAAACTACAGAAATAACCAAGAATTAATTCCAATAATTTACCTAAAATCACGAAAAACGCTTCTAAAACATCTGGCTGATATTTGCGCCGCCCGCGCAAGAGAGGGAAAAGGTGCATGATGTCAAGGGAATCGCTGGGTTGCCCATGCTATGTGCTTCCTCAGGTTGCACGGTAGTGGAGCTACATGAAGCACAGGATTTAGAACTACACTAGGGCCTAGAGAAGAACAACATGAGCGCATGATTTAGCGCAGGATTTAGTGCAGGATTTAGCGCTACAATAACTGCAGAATTTTTTTGTTTAACTTATTGCTAATTTTGTGTGCAACGTTGCATTGAGTAGAATTATAATTCCCTGTATAAGCTGATATTTATACCAAGCAATTTTATACCTCTTTCTGTGACATGGTAAAGTAATATTGAGCTCAGGCATTTAGATTCATAGTGCATGTAGCTAGTATTGTGTCAGTGTGCCATGTTACAAAGAAAGGAAGAAAAAGGTCTGAAATCAACTTGAAGAAAAGACAGACTACGCAAAAGCAACCGCAAAATAATGTCACTGAAACAGTTGTCATAAATGAAGCCAAGTTACTGAGAATATTCGTTCGTACAACTGTTGCTTTCATTTCATATTTTTTACCATAACCGACCACAGCTTCTGACACTGAATCAAAAATGCCGTCATCTCCAGCTGTTTCAGTTAATATAAATATGACTCAATTACGATTGCTTACATGGGTGACTTTAAAGAGGCACTCAAGTGAAACACTGAGTCAATTTAGACCGACAAGTTATTCTTTAAGAACTCTATTGTTGTTCATTTTGCAAGGATAGTTTCATTATTAGAAGAGAAAATGAAGTTGAAAGTTTTCATCTTGAATGTCATGCCGATACCCCGCCACCAAAATGTCTGTTTGACAACACGGACATGAGTATCTTTGTTTCATATTCTGACCACATTGGCTCAATAAAATCTACTGAAGCTTGCCATGTCAAGTCTCTGGATCACTCAGAAAACTCTGATTCGTTTTTACTCATTAAGAATTATGTTGGCTCTAGCAGACGCAGTCAGAAATCTATGACATCGCGGCAAGTTGTTGCATGAACTACAAGAAGGTGGCATCATCCCTTGTACATTTTCTTTTTTCACGTTTTCTGCCATGCCAAGCTTCTTTTCGTGGCAAGAGGGACATTTTGTATAGATAGTTTAAACATAACGTAAGAACTCGTTCTTCTTTTTGTTGTATCTTTAAGTGTAATCATAAGTGTGACTTTTTTAAATCTCTAATGCTGGCTTTTTGTTTTATAAAGGATGCTCCACTCTGGAGCCTTGCGGGCGAATGCAGAGAGCGGCAGGAAGACTATTATTTGCGTAGCCTGAGCCCAGTCGTTACACCGTCCGCAATCGAGGTGGGGAGCCGACTGAAGTCTCTGAGCCAGGTTCCAGGCCGCCGCCTATCAGGAGACCTCAACATTGTGGATGACCTCGCCACAGGGAAGCCCAAGCAATTGGTGAGCATTCACTCATGTTGCTTATGTTCATGCCTCCAGTGTGGTACACCTATTGGGCCACCTGTGGTCACATCGTGTAAGCGAGCACAAAGGCGGCAAGTGCCATTGCTATACTGTACATGTGTAGTACTTGGGCATTGTGTATTGTCAGTGGTGACTAAGTCTGCGACTACATTTGCCGCAGGAAAGTGACAGAGAACTCAGCACCCAGCTGCATCGCGATGGACTCCTCTCTGCGCTTAACACTACGCTGTCATCCACGGCAGCGTGCCCCGACGCCACTCAACTGAAAAAGCCAGGTTCCAGTGAAATCGGTCAAGGATTCCTGACTCAAGTGAGTTTCTACGTAGCCTTTTCTGTGGTTTCCCAAAGTAAACACACACACATACTCACACAGACTGCATAATTCCATATAACGGATACTTTCTTAGTTGAGCTTATGCTGACTTAACATACCAAGCTCTATCGTTAGTGCAAGTACATTTGGGGTCTGTTTTATCATTTGAAAGGGCCCAGAGCCTAGTGTTAGTCATTATAAGCGATAGTGGCGCGGGCACTGTAAGTGGGAGCAGTGCCGAGTTTGTGTAGCTGTAAGCAGGAGCGGGGGCGTGCGCTGCAGTAAAAAATTATGTGAAAAATAAAGGTGTGCCTTACATCTTGCCTTCTCACCTCTGAAAAAACGATAGCTTTGCAAATCAGCTACTGTTTTGCACTAGACTTTTTTTGTAAATTGTGCATGTTAGAGAGTAGTATTTTTAAGCACATTAAAAATAGGCGGCATGGAAACAACTACTACTCGGGAAAATTGTTTGAAAGGTATGGTACAATAAGGAGCACTCGTAGAAAGGCACAGGGTGTAAAATAGGTTCTTAAAATGCATGTCCTGTGTACTATACATTTTCTTTAGGGGTGTGCGAATATTCGAAATTTCGAATATTTTTCGAATAGTGTTTGCTATTCGATTCGATTCGCACTGAAATTTTACTATTCGAACTATTCGAACTTCCCAAAGACAAATGTAGTCAACGTCCAGTTGAAAGTGACCCCTTCAGATTTTCAATATGCTTCACCTCATTACACTATCGTATTGCGGCAAAGCTGCCTTTCAAGCTCGGTTACGGTCGAACTTAGCCAAGAGACAAAGTCCGGTTGGAAGTGGTCCCTAGATTTTTAATATGCTTCACCTCATCACACCTCCGTATTGCGGCAAAGCTGCCTTTTAAGCTCCGTTACGGTCGAACTGAGGCAAGAGAGAGTCAACGTCTGATTGGAAGTGGTCCCTAGATTTTTAATATGCTTCACCTCATGACACCCCGGTATTGCTTCAAAGCTGCCTTTCAAGGTCCGTTACGGTTGAACTTGGCCAAGAGACAGTCAACGTCCGTTTGGAAGTGGTCCCTAGATTTTCAATATGCTTCACCTCATCACACCCCGTATTGCGGCAAAGCTGCCTTTCAAGCTCCGCTGCGGTCGCAAATGTATTACTCAAGAAAACGCTGGTTCTAATATGGAGATGAAAGATGTGGCAGAGTTGGGGGCTCAATTAATGCTGTTTTGGACCTGAAATTTGGGCAGGAAGTCCGAAAAATCGGACGCCTAAGCTTTTTAGCATCCTAAATTTCAGATGTATTTATATATCGACGTCTACGAGGCAGATTTGGAACTCCGGACTTGAAGGGAGCACACCCTTGTCTGCCACATCAGTCGGCCTTCCACAGCAGTTGAAAGAGGAGGAGAGGCTGAGGAAATGGCATCTCTGCCTATCACGTGTAAAGTGTTGTCGGCAACACTTTGGTTGCACCAAATCATGTACATAAATACAATTCGGCCTCTACATTGCCTCATTCTTGGTAAGAAAGACAACTATGAAATATGACCCCACCAGCGCTTCATCAACCTAGCGAAAAGAAACACTTTCATGTTGCTATCTCACAAGAACATACTTAGGGATTCTCTGCAACTTTTTCTGTAATTTCACTTCGAATTATTCGAAAAATGGTTGAGAAATATTCGAAAATTATTCGAAATTATTCGATTCGATTCGCACTCAATCTTTATTATTCGAATTCGCTTCGCACCCAAAATTTTGCTATTCGCACAGCTCTAATTTTCTTTGCTTTCACAGATATTGCTGTAAGGGCGATATGATAACCTGGAGCTACTGAAGACTTGTTGAATGACTTGAATACCCTTCATTAGTCCTGTCTCAGATTTCCTTGTCCGAATTATATAAGTTGTGTTTTTTAAGCAGAGTCTGTTAATAGCGTTCTCTTTTTTCTGTTCGAATATAAGATGCTGTTTAGTTCATGAATCGTTAATTGTGTATGTTAAATGCATGTTTGATAAAAGTGACGAGGTAAATTGATTATGTAATTTCTCTTTTGTTAGGTTGTTTGTCATACTAAATGTTGCAGAGTTGTTTTTTTCTCTCAAGATGATTTCTTAGTGTGACTAAGGTAAGTTCATTGGCAACTTTTGCCTATGTAATTGGGGCCAATGTGCTTGTCAAGTTGCTTAGGCAGTCCCTTTCATCAGTCCTTTTCGTGTATTCACTGGGCAAATAAAAAAATTCCAAGCATAAACACTTACAATTTGCCTCTTTTTTTTTTTTTTTAAATGCTAATTCTCCTCTACAGGAAACTGAGGAAGAACCGACTAAGGAAGGCTCATCACTGGCACCTGGAGCAAGAAAGGTCCTGCAGAATCTGGATGCCTTGGTTGGCCACAGACGATTTTGCGACATCCGAATAATCGCCGAAGACGGTGTCGTCATCCCCGCACATCGGGCAATCTTGTTCACTCAGTGTCCTGCTGCTGAAAAGGTTTGAGTGCTTGCACATTGCTGGCTCTGAAGCACTTCTTTTCGAGTAATAGTACACCCGTGAGATGATTTGCATTATTGTTTCTTGCAGTAGTATTCTTTCGTGAACGTCAGTTGTCACTTTGCGTTACCTTTCTCCACAAAGCACTGGAACGAGAATTAGGGGTGTGTGAATATCCGAGAAGTACTAATATCGAATCAATAGTGTCCTATGCGATCTGATCATTAAATCTAACAATTGCTCCTCGCAAATGTATGTTTCAAAAGAGTTCATGAATATTCCAGCATGCCGACTGCACCGTATAAATGCAGAATTCATGCAAAATAGTGATAAATTCCATCCCCGCAGTCATAGCGTAGGTGTAAAATGTGAGAGCTTGTGTTGCGCGGTAGGCCGCTTGGCTAAGTAAGCCATACTTTACCAGCTATACAGTGATTGTTCATGCTTTCTGAAGAGTTCTGTGCTGTTGTGTAGGACAGGAGCGCGGCGTAACCCGCGGCGGGCCCGACGGAGAGGCCGAACGATGGGAGGGCGCGCGGAGTGACGACGCAGAGACCGAGCTTCGGCGAGACTGACGGGAGACTGCTCTCCCGCGTTTATTGCAGGCGGTTTTAAGGAGCGAGAAGAAAGGCTATTGGTCCGCGAGGCACGGGTCACATGACCGGCATGGCCACGCCGGATTGGTGGTAGCAAAGAGGCATGGCAGAGACCCAGCTCCCCCCAGTAGCATGAATAGAGAGCACAACAGCACTGGTGTCTCAGCATGTCACCAGGGGTCGCACGACACAACATCGTCCCGCCCTGGGAAGAATTGCATCCTTATAAAAAAGTGTGTTATACATCAGCAAACACTAAGTAGACTTCTTAGTCTGATGTAGTCCTTGAAGTGGCTGGGGGCTTACGCGTCCTCTGTGGCGGCGTGACCCAGGCCCTGCAGGAAGTCTCTGCGTGTGGCGGCCGTCGGGAGCCGACTTCGAAGACCTGTCCCCATCTCTTCCAGAACTGGGCTGATTGCAGCTGCCGTGAGCCGATGCTGAAGACCAATTCGCATCACTCTCTGGCGACAAACTTTGTGCACTGCTGATCTGCGCTTTTGAATGTGGCCGTCGACCGCGGCCGTCGACGATGACGTCGTCGTCCTGGAGCTGGCGCAGCTCGCTGGCGACTTGTTGCCGGAGCGCCAGAGGCAGGCGACGCAGCTTGGTGGACACTGGTACGTCCGGCCGCCTCTTGACACGGTGGACGTAGTCCCTGACAAGTCCCAGCTCCCCGTCGAACAGGTGCTCAAATCCCGGAGGCACACCTGCAGGAAGCTGCGAGGAAACAGGTGAAGCGCGACGACACGTCAACGTTGCGCCGTCGATCAGGAGTCCCAATTTCTGGATGGCGTCCCGCCCCAGTAGCGAAGTCCCGTACGTAGTCACGTAAAATGTGACGTGAGCCTGCTTCCCACGGTGTTGCAAGTCCGTATGGAAACAGCCCAGAATTGGAATGCGCTGCTTGGAGAAATTCTGCATGTGGACTGACATTTGCAGCAGGTGATGCTTCGAAGCGAAAAGCGTGTCGAAGTCCTTCTTGGTCATTAACGATGCAGTGGCTCCGGTGTCCACCAGCAATGACATGTGGCTATGTCCTCCGACGATAACAGGGATGCGCAAGTCCCTTAGGCTAGTCGGCGCAGCTTGCACGGATAAGACTGTGGCAGTGCCGGAGGCACGACCTTGAACTGGGGTAACTTCCTGTACCGACGCTCGTCGCTTACGGCAGACTGCCGCGAAATGCCCTTTGATACGGCAAAATTGGCAAATTTTCTTTTTGGCAGGACAATTTCTGTAAGTCGCCAAATGCCCTAACTTGCCGCAACGAAAACAAGGGCCAACTTGAGGCTTGGAAGCAGACTGTTGCACTTGCTGGCAACGAACGCGGATGCGGCCGCCCGACTTGGGGGGGAAGCTGCCGCCATGTTGAGTCACATGCGGGGCCAGCGAAGCAGCCGACCCGCCATTTTGAGCCGCTGCGACGCACTGGATGCTGCCGCCGTAACCGGAGTGCGAGCCGAGCAGCCGCTCATTTTCTCCGAACGCCGCGTTGGCTTTGTTGAGCGCCTCCAATTCGTGGCTAACTTCTTCGGCTTTCTGCAGCGTAAGGGCTTCCCCGTACGACAGTAGCTTGGCCCGTACATGTGCGTTGGCGACTCCGTGAATTACTTGGTCCCGCACTCTGTCGTCGTAAGTGGCGCCAAACTTGCACGAGAGGGCTTTCTCCTTGAGAGCGGCGACGAATTCGAGGAAGGTTTTGCCGGGCAGTTGTTCGCGGCTCGTGAATAGGTGCCGCTCGGCTAGCACGTTCGTTGACTCTGCGAAAAGCCCGTCCAGGAATTGTAGCAACGTGTCGTACTCCGTCGTTGCCGCATCTGTCGACACCGTGCCCGAGTCCGCCGCCGTCGGTGTACTGGCCGTGTGCGTAGCATTTGGGCCGCCGTGTGCTTCGAGCTGCTCCTGCGCCGCGAAGTATTTGCGCTGGCCCTCGATATTGAGCACGCTGATAAGTGCTGACGCGCGTCTTTCGTCCTCCCAGCCGCTTCCGCCGGCCGCCTTCAAGTGTACCTGGAAAATCTTTTTCCATAAATGCCAAGGAATGGAAGGCTTGCCGGGAACGTTGAGGAACGAAGGAAGGTTTGCAAAATGAGCCGCCATGTGTGCAGGAGGTAGGCAGTAGGCTCAAGCAGGAAGGTGGCGTCGTAGAGGGAGCCGGAGCGGGAACAAAGAAAAGTCAGGTCGACGCGCTTGTAGCGTGCAGGAAGCAGCACCGACGCGCAGCAGAAAAATGTGACTCGTAGCGTAGTGTCACGTACGTCGTGCTCTTCCTGGCGTCCCTGTCGAACCGGGTTCAGCACCTCGTCGCCATGTGTTGTGTAGGACAGGAGCGCGGCGTAACCCGCGGCGGGCCGACGGAGAGGCCGAACGACGGGAGGGCGTGCGGAGTGACGACGCAGAGACCGAGCTTCGGCGAGACTGACGGGAGACTGCTCTCCCGCGTTTATTGCAGGCGGTTTTAAGGAGCGAGAAGAAAGGCTATTGGTCCGCGAGGCACGGGTCACATGACCGGCATGGCCACGCCGAATTGGTGGTAGCAAAGAGGCATGGCAGAGACCCAGCTCCCCCCAGTAGCATGAATAGAGAGCACAACAGCACTGGTGTCTCAGCATGTCACCAGGGGTCGCACGACACAACATGTGCGAATGATTGCTGTGCAGTGCGACTGTAGGAGTGTGTTTGTCATTTACATTTGCCAACCGCTGACATTGTCTTTCTGCAGGAGGTCGTCTCTCGTCCGGGTGAGAAAGGGCTAATGTTGTACTGGACTTCAAGGTCTAAAGCGTGCATTCTAGCATTCCTTCACTACGTTTACTCTGGTGTTCTCGACCTCAACAATGACGACCGACGTCTTCATCTCGATCTCAGGGGCATGGCTTTCAGGTTGCGTTCCATTCCTTCGTTATGTCTTTTTATAATATAACTGAGCACTGCTACTGTGTTCTCTGCATTTGCATTTTCCTGGTTATTTCTGAGCAGGAATCCAGCCACTCCTTGTTCGTGCCTTTTGGGAGTTTTGTGTGTCACTTTGCTTTTAATTGTAGCATTCCCAATTGTGTTTGTCTGAGCACAATTGTTAGCGTGCCTTCATTCACTGTACAGTCATGTTTCTGTGATGTGTGAACATAAAGCCACCGTTAGTGTCGTAAATGCGAAATAGCACGGTGGGTTTCAGATGGGCGATCAGAGTTAAGCCGGACTAACTGTGCCCTGTGTATTGAGATTGAGGCGCAGAAAATAAATCTGTCATTGTTGTGATCAAAGTGTGCCTGTGCACGGTCCATTAAAGCATTATCCTACATATCTATAGTCGGTTACAACTTTAGAAGGCAGCAGCATTTCCTCCTCAAAGGCGGATGAACACAAGCCTGCACCAATGGGCGCGCACTCGGGACTGACGTCATGAGCGGGACAGCCGGTGGCTCCGCCTTCGGAGAATATCGGCACGTGCATGAGTGTGGGACTTTTCTTTAGTCGCGGAGGCGATCGGCTGCCGCACTTCGGTCGTCTGGGCGGGGCCTCTTCTGCGTTATAAAGTTGTATCCGACTGTAGAACATAATTCAGCCATTAATGGGACTGCTAAGGCCCCAAGTGGGGGGGGGGTGTTGTACTTTCCCCTGCCCCCACCCCTACCAATAACTGACCTTCTGTACACACATTCTCATATTGCTAGTAGGGGTGTGCGAATATTCGAAATTTCGAATATTTTTCGAATAGTGTTTGCTATTCGATTCGATTCGCACTGAAATTTTACTATTCGAACTATTCGAACTTCCCAAAGACAAATGCAGTCAACGTCCGGTTGAAAGTGACCCCTTCAGATTTTTAATATGCTTCACCTCATTACACTCTCGTATTGCGGCAAAGCTGCCTTTCAAGCTCCGTTACGGTCGAACTTAGCCAAGAGACAAAGTCCGGTTGGAAATGGTCCCTAGATTTTCAATATGCTTCACCTCATTACACCCCCGTATTGCGGCAAAGCTGCCTTTCAATCTCCGTTACGGTCGAACTTAGCCAAGAGACAGTCAATGTCCGATTAAAAGTGCTCCCTAGATTTTCAATATGCTTCACCTCATCACACCCCCGTATTGCGGCAAAGCTGCCTTTCAAGCTCCGCTACGGTCGCAAATGTATTAACTCAAGAAAACGCTGGTTCCAATATGGAGATGAAAGATATGGCAGAGTTGGGGACTCAATTAATGCTGTTTTGGACCTGAAATTTGGGCAGGAAGTATGAAAAATCAGACGCCGAAGCTTTTTAGCATCCAAAATTTCAGATGTTCTTATATATCGACGTCTACGAGACAGATTTGGAACTCCGGACTTGAAGGGAGCACACCCTTGTCAGTTGGGCTTCCACTGAATTTGAAACAGGAGGAGAGGCTGAGGGAATGGCATCTCTGCCTATCACATGTAAAGTGTTGTCAGCAACACTTTGGTTGCACCAAATCATGTACGTAAATACAATTCGGCCTCTACATTGCCTCACTCTTGCTAAGACAACTATGAAACACCACCCCACCAGTGCTTCATCAACCTAGCAAAAAGAAACACTTTCATGTTGCTATCTCATAAGAACATGCTTAGGAATCCTCTGTAACTTCTTCTGTAATTTCACTTCGAATTATTCGAAAAATGTTTGAGAAATATTCGAAAATTATTCGAAATTATTCGATTCGATTCGCACTCAATCTTTATTATTCGAATTCGCGTTGCACCCAAAATTTTGCTATTCGCACAGCTCTAGTTACCTGGTTTCACAGTGTTGTCTATCATGTATACAAATGTGGACTCTACTGTTATTATGTTTTTTCTTGCACATTGTTCAGGTATGGCATGGAAGAGCTTTGTGAGGAACTGAAAGACCGTTACTTCAGAAACGAGTCTGAACAAGACGATGCCGGTGATGGAGCGGCTGATACTAGTCTGGATGAAATCCTTTCATCCTTTTGGCTGGAGGATGACAGCGGCAATGGCCACAGAGAGGAGGAACCTATCAGTGATGACAGCGATAATGTTGAGTCATTGGAGGAGGTTTGCGATTTCCTGTCAAGTCAGCATCCACAAAAAACCGAAGGTGAGTGCATTGGGGATGGTGTTTACTTCTCTGGCAATTAGTACAGTGATGTTCGTTCTGCATTTAGCTTACCTTTTGCTGTAATTATCATATTTCACACATATAAAGACCCGCCCTCGTATGTCGTCTCACTGTTCCTTGCTTTAGAAATGAGAGTTTTGGAAAAAGAAAGCTTTCGTCTTAGTGCGCCCGCTTCAACGTTCAATGCAATAAGGCAATCCGAGTGCCAAGTGACGAAAACTGCGTTGTAAGAGTTTTGTTGTTTGGTCGTTTACAAACCTGTATTGTAACATGCTCAGTATAGTATGCACTGTCAATAGGTATCTGTTAGTGTAGAAGGGTGAGATACTTCTCATATAGGCACAGTAGCATATAGTCGATATATTAGCCACACCAACTCAAACTTTGCCTGTATCACAAGAGAACGGTGCGTTGGCAATTAAAGGCAACATTTGTCTGCAGCAGCAATTTTGTAGTGGCTCATCGGGCCACTACATTTCTGCAGTATAATTTTCACTCGCTTATACTGGTTTGCCATGCCTCTTACCTTTGAATGCATTGACTGGCAACTAACAGTTGTAGGAATAATTTCTTGGTCTTTTTATTTTTTTGCTCTCTATGTATCATATGATAAAAATAAGCACTCAAATTTCATACAGTAGCCTTGTCCAGAGAAAGAAAATTGAAAGCTGATCTGCAAAGCAGATTTAATAATTAGCAGGGTCATAATATCGAATTGAAAACACCATAAAAATATCTCTTGTGAGAACAACTGCTAACTTGTTGCATGAAGTACTGCTTCTGTGATAAATTAATTTCTGAAAAACAAGAAGAAGAATGCCGCAACGCTTCTGCACAAAACTTAATGTTAGAGGGGCACAGCTCTAGCAAGTCTTTCCTTCCATTGCTGTTATTTTATGGTTGTGTTAGTGCAGTAGTTATAGGCTGTTTCCATGACTCTCTCTTTGTCTTCTTAAGATTTGCTTGAGGAAGTGAATTCCAAGAATAGAAAATGTGCATTTGTTCAGTTTCCTGCAAAATTAAGCATGCGCGACTTCTGAACACTTTTCCAAGGTGCCGAACACTCCAAGAATGCGAGAGCGAACGCCAGTGAGACCTTGCCAGTTCTTTCGCCACCTCGCACGAGTCTGGAACAAACAACCCAGCCAACGTCGAGGTCTTTGCTTGAGAAGAGCAGTGCAGAAGCCTCACAGCAGGTTCGTCGACGGCCGGGAACTCCTTTCTCTGCGCCTGCTCCCGCTAGCCCTGTTCAATCTGAAGATGAGCAAGCGTGGACAGACCTTGGTGAGAATGGCCACCACCTCGACGAGGGTCGTCACGACGACTCCAGGGGTGAAGAGACAGATCACCTTGAAGAGGGCGCGGCATCGGCCCACGATGACAGTGACAGCTGCTCGGAGGAGCTCTTTGGCGAGTCCAACGATTCGGCCTCAAGCGTGGGCAACGCCACTGATGGAGACGAGCACGCGGAAGATCGTGAAAGGGTGCCTTCGCGGGAGGAGGCGAAGCGGAAGCGAGACAGCGACGACGATGAGACTGCGGCGCAGGACGGCTTGCAAGGAAGCGGAGAAAAGTGCAAGGACACGGATGACGTGTGGGACTGTGTCTGGGATGGCTTCGACGACGGGGCGCAGCAGGACGCAGCTCCTCCAGAGCGTCGTCCGTCCTCTGCTTCAAGGTGGGACCGCCATTCACCCGCTGCTGCCAAAGCAGCCAGCGTGGAGGAGGTTCCTCGGGAGATGCTTGACTCCTTCTTTTTTGAGGAGCAGGGAGGTGAGGCCATTACTTTGTTTGCCAGTTTTCTCCTGTGTTTCTTATTTGGAGTGTAGGCCTTCCATTCCTGGGTTTTTGAGGGGCTCCTCGTTGTTGTGCAACCCGTTTCTGTGCCAGACTTACATCACGTGTGTTCCAGTCATTTATTTGGTCATAACGTTGTACGTGTGATGAAGCCATTGTAGTGCAAAAGAACACAGACAAGGAGAAGAGGGCAGGACGTGCCCTGTCTGCCCCACAGGACATCGCAAGCTCCTCTCCTGTGCACAAAACACCACAGGTCACCTATAGTGTCCTGTAGAGCCTGTGGTGTCCTACCCCCTCCTCTCTGTGTTCTTTTGCTTCAGGATAGCTTCATTACGTTGCAGCCAACTTGCCCAGAAAGGTTTACTTCAAAAGTGTGGTGGCATCCCCCCCCTTTTTTTTTAACACGATAGCCTTAAAGAGCTCATTTCGCAGAAATTCCGGTGTCAGAGTCAGTGATGGCAGTGTCCATGGTTGTGAGCAAAAAAAAAACGCGTTGTCCGTGGCAAAAAATTCTAGTTAGATGCAAATAAATATAGGAGCCGGATGGCGTCTGGCATGGTTTAGGTCTCCACTGAGAAATTAAGGCAGGCTAGCGATTGGGAAGGCAATACGAACACGGTTAGATTACGCTATCGCGTTCTACTACAGAAGCGCTAGCTTCTGGGTTGTCGAACTTGTTTTGCCCTGGCTTTGGTCCTTTCTGGTTTAACGATTCCTTTAAAAACCGTAGTGCCTCATCAGGTAAAACCTGAGTGAGGGGAAATCCAAAGCAAAAACAAGCAGTTCCAACACTTGAAAGTTAATAACGTTCCACAACTTCTAGTATGTAATATTGTAAGAAAGTGGGGTACCAGAGATTTTTTCAATATCTGTATGAACTGTGGCAGCTAGATAGTAATTCCATTGGAGCGAAACTGTATGAAGTACAGCAATGCCTGCATTGTCACCACTCAACCAGTACGAGTCTAACTTGTTCACAAAAATTAGATGCCGTAAACACTGAAACCTTATCCCAACACTCTTTCATGCATATTCAGGAAGTACAGCCTAAGGCCACACCACTCATGCTGCTCTGGCAGCTCATTACATTTTTTTTGTACTGTAGACAGACTTCCATTGTAACTAGCATTACCTCAGTAATAGTCATAATACAAGATGAGAAAAGTTTAAAGGGAGCGACAACTGGCCAGAACGGGTGATTAGATCCTGGTGGAAATGAAAAGGCTGTGAATTATAGTGACAGATTCTATAATACTTTTTGTGATCTGAGTAGGATTGATATTTTTAAATCGCGTTTAAAAGTAACAAAAGCCGGTATGTCGCGCAGCCTAGTGCGAGCGCCATGAACCAGACGTATGCAGTCTTAAGCACTTTGTTGTACCTAGTCTAATGCTTCTACACGCACCAGAACGAGGGCTGAAAATTTGAATAAATTCCCGTTTGTTTCTAAGGTAAAAGAAGTAAAGCATGAGATGCGGCGCTGCTTTCGTGGCTAGTGAAACGGAGGCTGCGGCGCATGCGTGTGGCGTCCGGCGGCCTTTCCCGCGTCGCTCTGCTCTCGTCGTATCGGACTTTTGAAGAGTAGCACGTGAGTTTGCGCTGCTGCTCGCAAAATGCCATCGACTTACTGTTCTGTGGAGGATTGCTACCACTTCATGAACAGCACTGCTGGTGTATCCTACCACTTGTTTCGTTTTCGAAGGCTTAGCTTGGCTTGGCTTGACTAAAATGTGATAAAGCGACCTGTGTACGGCCAAAGTACTTCTATAAGAAGCCCCAGAAAAACGCTATAACTATTTTAAAATAATTTAATATGCTAGAAAGCAGTAGTCGCGGCACCGCAGGCTTTTGCAAATGTAACATTGCCTTTTCATACTTAGGGCATAACTTGTCACCACTGCTGGCGTATAATAGCTATCGCGCTCACCTCTCACTGTTTGCAGCATGTGATATTAAGACTGCATAATCGCTGCAGATCGAAAAAGTCTGATTACAAATGTTTTACGGCGTTCTCCGCGTTACCACTCCGTGATTAGAAGCTCTGACCGGTAAGCTTCCCATTGTACTCAAGAAAACGGGTACCACAAAAGTTGGTTGTCGGTCCCTTTAATATGATTTTTCGGGAGGTACCCACAGTTTCGCACAAAACAAAGCAAAAAGCTTTGTAAGAGATGCAGAGCACTCTGCGCGGTGTTTGTGCACAACCTCTAATTTGCTTGTTCTGTGAAATGACACATTTCTGCTGGGCATATTAGTATAACCAATTGTCCCCTATTGCAGCAGTCTTAGAATACTGCATTTGCATAACGAACCCATATTTTTTTCTCCAAAAAGTGGATGCACTGTTGGGGGTGGCAAGCTCATTATGAGGGATAACATCTTTAACATGTTGTTTTCTCTCTCTGCCTGTTTAATTACATTGCTCTAAAAATGCATCTGAAGGCCAGCTGCCAACAAATGAAACATAGAGGGAAGTTACCGAAACTAGATACTTGGCTTGTTTGTGTTGAATGAATCACTCATTCAACACATTTCTTTTTTTTCTGTTGCCGTGTTCGATACACAGGTGCAGATAAAGGAGCAGCTCCCACTGGTCTTGAACACACGCCTGTGTCATTGCCTCGATATCTTGGAGCACCGAGTCATGCCTACACACCGGTGACCCCCCTGCCGGACTACGGAGCCATGCATACACCGGAGCTGCGAGACCAGCTTCAGCAATTCGGTGTGCGCAGGCTGCCACGGAAGCAAGCCGTGAACGTCCTCAACCGCATATACGATGAGACTCACCCACGTACGTAAAAATTGCTGCTTCGCAATTCATATTTCAAAGGAAAACCAACATCTCTTCTTTCTTTAAACTATCGTTTGTGTGATTGCTAATCACAAGTCATTGTGCTAATCCTTCCATAAGCAACAACTCAACGACGCAGCTATCTTGAAAGGGACAAGAGAAAAACGATTTTTCTCACACTAGCATATTACTCTTTCACAATTCCAAAATCGCCACGCTTGCCGCAAGAGACGCTTGGCAAGGGAAAAAACGCGCACAAAGAAAATGCCGGTGGCGACTCCACCTTGATATTCCCTCAACAGATGTCATGACACCTTATATTTTTACGGCATCTACTAGGTCCTGCATAGTTCTGAACCAGTAAAAATGTTGTGCATTATCCTCTGAAGAGGCTATAGATTTAACGTACCAAGTTTCGGGAAATTTTGTTGAGCCTACATCATCAAAATACGAAAAATACGCTTTGAAATCTGTGGCGTCATGTGCGGTGATTTCGGCGTGAGATTTAACAATAAAACTTTTACCTTGATTTTTACTTCTTTTAATAAACCTATGATGGTGAAATTAATGATATTAGAGTTCTCAGAGTACAATTTGTCAATCTAAATTGATTCATTGTTTCACGTTAGTGTCCCTTTAAACCTGTTGTTTTTCAGGATGGGCACAGGAGCAGTGCAGTGCACATACTGTTCATATGTAAAAATGCACTCCATGTTGCTTAAACATGGAAGGTGACTGTCAGAGTAAACAATTATACAGAGTGCAGAAAAACTGATGCACAAACACCACTTGTGAAGTATACTGCTTCATTGATATCTGATTATGGTGTAACAAATTATTGTCGACATGTCTTGGTATACAGCATGACAGTGCGAGAGCGGTGGTGGCAGCATGATAGCAAAAGAATGCACTCAGTGCTGCTTGTAAAGTGTTGTGCAGTGAGATCATTCCTATTACTTTTGCCAGGCTTTCTCATGAGTGTTATTCAGAGCTTACAATGTTGCCTTGAGTTTCTGGCTCGTAGAAACACGTCCCTCAGTAGAACTCTCAAGAAACAAAAATGCTGGCTCTTGTTTGTGGATCCTGCACCTTGGCTCATGGTTAGCAGTAACATGTTTGTTCTGAAAGGAAAAATCAACTAAGCCTTAAAGGGGTGGTGCCATCAAAGTTCGAGGCCATAACAAGCCTGTTGTGGGTTTCCTCTCTATGCAAGGACATTCCACACGAAAGGTCGGACACAGAAAACGTTTAGAATATATTTTAATTCACTTCCAAAGTGTACCTAAATGCTCAGTCTCTCGATCGAAACCCATCGCTAGCGCGCCAACACTGACGTAGATCTGTAGGATGGACAACGAAAGTTGTAGTGACGTCACACCAAATCTGCTGTAGTAACGTGAGTGACCTCCGGACATCCGCCACTTCCGCAACGTGCGTACCGGCTGTAGTGAACTAGAATATATTCTAGTTAGCATCGGTTGCTACATCACTCGCCGAGTTTTGATCGCTTCCTGGCTATGTGCGTCACAGCCTTGTGTGGTCACGTGACCACGCCTCCTACACTTCTACGTCACTGCCCAACCTCGGCGCTCAGAAACCGAAACCGAAAGTTGTCCAAATCAAAAGGCGATAATAAATTATTTAGCGAGAATACATGAATCTTGGTGCGTGCATCATGCTTCCTGGAGATATAGGAAACGCTTACAGCAAAGAACGCGCAAGCCACAAATTTGGCGGCACCACCCCTTTAAGCTTAGTAGGTGCACCATAAAGAAGTTCAGTGTGCTTTCTGTTGCATGATGGATGACGCAGATATATGAGTACATTGCTTGGAATGAATAGCACAAACTTCAGGAGTTATAAAAATTTTGGAACCTAGATAACCTGCTCCCAGTAGAGCGTGGATGTGGAATTCAAGAATTTCTTGAATGTGGATTTCACACTCAAGAATTCTGTTCAAACCAGTGCATCACTTGTCGCATTAGAACATTTCAGTATGCTTGAGGCATTTAGTAGGGAATGCTGCAAATGAGGCTTCCTTTTTTAAAGCCGGTATCAGTGCATAAATGCACTTCTTCGACAATGCTTCGCAGTGGTCCCTGAAACGCCCGTGAGGATCACGTTCCCAAGGCGGGGCATGAATGCAGGCGGCGATAGGGACTATAGGAGTGGGCCGATGTTGACAAGTGGTCGACCTGAGCCATTCTCCGGGAGTTCCAGTGCTAATGAAGAACCCTCCCACTACAGTGTGTCGTCAAGGTAACCTTAAAGGGCTGCCCTGGGCAGTTGGACATTTTGTGACATGTTTGTACGAATAATTCAATGTTTATTGTATATTGTTAAAGGATCTATCTGCTTGTAGGAATAATAAAGTATGTTTGTTTACGCCACCTGTGGCGCGTCATGCATGGCTGCTCACTTTCACATGCACTACAGTGACATCACCCTCTGCAGCTCAAAACTTGCCGGTCCACAAAAGGCTGTTTGCACAGAGAGTCCAACTGTACGTAGGCGTCGCCAGCAAAATGGAGGTCATTGTAATAGCTTGTCTTCTGCTTGTGGCCACGAGAGATGGAATACCTTGGTCACTGAACATTGCAACGCCATGTGCGTACGGTGAAGCAGAACCGATGCTACACCACAGCAGCATATTTTGATATTGCACAGGAATGTGTTGGCTCTGCAATCTTAATATGCTGGCAAGCATCGACTTCTCTAAATAATGTACCATAACAGCATGTCCTTCTGACTAATTTTGGTTTGAACGTTATAAAATGTGGATGCATTGCAATGCATTGACTCTCGATTATTGCAGCTGTTACAAATGAGAGCAGCCAGAACCAACATGCAACACATTTTATATCTTTTTATGAGCAATGTCATCATACTTAGCTTTACTGCTAGTGTCAGCAAATTTTGCTCGGTGCCACGACATTACAGTAATCTCAGTAATACTAACTAAATATGAGAGCAATAATACTAGATCGAAATGCGCACTTTTACTCTTGTTATATAATGTAACTGCTGAAGGTGTTGAAGTATAGCCCAAGAATTGCCGATGAATGCCACTTATGCGCAGTCACCATCTTAACTCTGTTAGAAGCTTGTGAAGTTGCAGGTGTTCAGAAATGAGAGAGGACTTTCAAGTCAACGTGCGTCTATAAAATGGGAGTGAGCATTTTGTTTTAATGCTATATTAAGGAGGCCATGTTGCAGGAAATCCAGCATCATCAGTGTTGTCCGTGAGCAAAAAAATGTAGGATGCAAAGAATAAAAATTGGGGTTCATGCCGAAATCAAACCCAGGCATGCTGCTTGACAGTCAAGTATTCTACCACAGAGCCACGCCAGTACTTGAAGCTGCTTCGGAAAAAGACTCTGTAGAGGCATTATGTCGGTCGAGGAGTCATGTTAGATGTAATATTACATGCATGGAAATGCATCAGACATTGGGTCATGTGAATTGCATAACAAGTGAGTGGTTTAAAGCTGCTGGCCCATGACAAAGGGCTCAGCCATTATTCATCGTCATCATCATCAACCACAGCATCAGCAAAGCGTGCAGCTGGTGCACACACTGCCTTGCACATGCGTAGTGGGTACTTTGCTACTTTGCAAAATGGGATATTATGGTGTAGTGGATACTTTGCAACTGTACTTGCAGTAGGCACCATAGGTGAGTTTACAACGGCCAACATCACGGGTACAGTCGTTCTTTCCTTCATGGAACGGTTGCGGTTTCCACTGAGAAGCAAAGCATGGCAATCAAATTAGCCATTGCGTGCGGTGCCCTATTATGCTATTGCATTCATCTCTTAAAGGCAAAGCTTAAAAGTTTTTCCCCAAATAAAATTAATAAACAAACAAACAAACAAATTGCTATAGAAGGTCAGCAACTAACAAGGCTATGTAATTGCCATTACATATCCTTTCTTCAAAGCTTTCTTCTTGTGCAGAAGCACCAAAATGACATTTTTTTTTATTGCCAGCACATGCAAGCTCTCCCCTGTCATGAAGAGCTCATAGTTTGACTTGCCTATGCAGTACCAGATAGTGTTGCTGGCATAGTGCTAGCAAGTATATATTTTTTGTTTCCTTCTAAATACATGCCACACCAAGTTTCTTCTGTGCTGCATATTTGCCACTAGTAGCATTATTGCACATTTTTTTTATGCACTGGTCTGGGCTTTGGTGCCTTTTGGTTGATCACAATAACCAATTGCTTTCCACTGCTGTATTTGCTTTTAGTGACGAGGCAACGGCTACTGGGCATTTCACTTGTCAATCGAGTTAATTTGCCACTGCTGCAGTAGAAATTAACGTTGAGAAAATGCTTGCTTTTGGCTTTTCTTTTTTAACTTGCAAGGAGCAGTGGTGAAGATGGGAGCTGCAGTGATACTAGTGACACTGATATCAAAGAACAACTGAGACGGTTCTTTGAGAGGAACACTGAGCTGTCAGAGAAGATCTTAATGTATGAGGTGAGCACGGTCCACACAACCACTCGCAAGCAACGATTTTGGAATGCTACTTTGCTGCAAAAAAAAATTGTAACTTGCAATCGTGGTTGTGTTTCTTGCTTATTTTCAGCCTATTGACTTCCAAAAGCTTCGACTAAATCTCAAGCAAGCCAATATCAGGATATCTTCTAAGAACCTGATAAACTATCTGGATGAGCAAGTGAGCATCATTGCACATAAGCTTATTCTCGCATCATTTTAGTTGCATTGTTATCGGAGAAATGCTGCACCGCTGCCTTGGTTGGTCGTGAGAATGTGCCGACGATGCAGTACTGTTCAGTAATACCAGGACTACCAAATAAGGCCTTTTTATCATTTAAGAGCACCTTTCCATCTCAAGAAGGAGTAAACGTTTTGAGCTCTATCGCACAAGTATTGCATGTATGTGGGCGGCAGGAAAACTGAAACTGCTAGCAATATGTTTTACCGAATCAGCATAGGTGTACGCAATTGTTGCTTACCTTACTACCTCACTTGCAGAGGCCAACTGATTTCAGTACTGCTGTGCATGCTGCTTCTTCCTGGAAAGCATTTTTTTTTCTTTTTCGTATGCTTACCCATCCCCTCACCCCACCACAATGACATGCATGAACCATAGGACTCGTAAGTGACTAAAGTAAGGGATGTACGTAGTACAGTGTCTCACAATAATCACCCACTTGTATAATCGAATGTTTCACTATCCCCATGCTTTACTTAGCAATCCTTTACTAGCGATTTCATGGGACTAAGTCTTGCTTTTTCCACTTCAAACATCGAAATTGCAAATACACTCTCGCTATGAAAACTCCGAACCAATTTGATGAAACTTACTGCATTAAAAAAAAAGCTATTGTTGGCCATTGGCAGTAAATTTATGCTTGTAGGTTTTTTGTTAAAATTCCAAGAAATTCTCTAACTGAATTTCAAGCATGATATTTCTGTTTTTATAAATTGCGAATTTTTTACCTAACATTTCTAGGATTCACCAAGATTATACAAATCAAATTGGTCGAGTCATATCCAATGAAGAGTGGTTCTGCAGCTTTCACATGCATTCGTAGAAGCAGCTTGGTGCGGTGAATCCATGTAACACTAACTGTTTCAGTGCATCACATTCACCATGCCTCGCTCTGAAAAGCAGCAGGCAAAGCAAAGGCGGCGACAGGAAAACTTCAGACGTAGGATGCTTGGCAAGCGCACTCTTGCCACTGCACAAGAAGGTCTGCCGTAGAGTGGTGAACGAGGGGACGCATATGGACATACCCTCACGTTCTCTGTCATATCCCCAACATGATATAGCAAGGACCAAGAAACCAAGTGCTTGGGGCCATTTATGATCAGTTGTGTACAAGAACCAAGTGGTAAAATACATGCTTCTTTGTTTTCATACCCACTGATGTCCTTTTTTTTTTTTCTGTCCTGGATCAGCATGCCTGCAGTAGTGTGGCAAATTTTTCTGTGATACTGTCTGAAACAAGCAGCCCTAACCCTTCACCTTCCCTGGATGAGCTTGGCATGTAGAGTACTAACGGATTCAAAGCGACATCAAATTTTTTAGTATAACGACTTGAATGCGCAATTGCTCGAGATAACCACGTCACGTTGCGACGAATCTGGTCTCTGAAGATAATGTTGGCTCTGATCTACATGTTTGAGTAGAAATTACGGCGATATGACCCGAACTGAAGATGTCAGAAATAAAAACATGTGCATTACTTGGCCTTAAATTGTCCTATTTCAATCCACGAGTACTGTACACACATTTCACGCGCCAACTGTTATGGAGCAAGTTGCCCATGACATAACCTGCCAACCTTTCCTGGCAAAGATGATCCACACAAATAGATGCGCCTATAGTTCTTTTTCATTCTCATATGGTGTTGCAGTACCATTTTCCACTGCAAGACCTAAGCAAGACTGCAAGCCATGCAGGGTAGGCAACCTTCCTCTGAACTTAACCACTTTTTTATCATGTTCTTCTATTAAAAGGAGTTTGTTTTGAATGTATTTCTTACATTTACTCAGTGTGACGATTCCACAGAGCACTAAAAAAAGTTCTTGAAGAGATTCTGCTTTCGCGTGCCTCGATTTAAATTTCGTCACTTCCTCGTCGTGGGTAGTTCCCGGTCTGATGCATTGAGTCTCCTGCGGCGCGAGCACGGTCAGTTTCTGTATCGGTCTTAAAGTTCCATGATGAACATTTCTAATTGCTTGCAATTTTCACAATTTCTATAAAATGGGTATGCCATAAATTGTCATGCACTACAATTTTTTTCATATAAACTGCCCTCATGTCAATAATTAAAAAGTTAATGAACATGTTTTCGCTAATTAGTCACGTCAGTTATTTTAGCTGCGGAAAAGTATTTCCGTCTCAACATAGAGTTCACATGCGAAAACAAAAGGAGCCTGACTGCCATAGAATTTTTATTAAAAAATCGGTTTTGGTAAAAAAAAAAAAAGTCCTGTATACTAGTACAGTACTCGCGGATTGAAGCAGGACAATTTAGGGCTAAGCGACACACATGCTTTCGTTTCCACCGTCTTCACTTTGGGTCATACCGGTGCAATTTAGACTTGAACGTGTAGACCAGAGCCAACATTATCTTTAGAGACCAAATTCGTCGCGACAGGACGTGATTATCTCGAAAAATTGCGCATATCAGTCGTGACCATTAAAAAATTTGGTGTCTTGTTTGAATCCGTGAGTACTGTACATACCCCTGAACAGCTGAAATCGCAACCCTGTGGGCTATAAATGACCTAGTATCAAACGGAAGCCACCCGCGAGACAAAACCAAACTTACCATCGCACACCCGTGCACATGCCAGTGCAATGGTATGAACAAATCTTGGAATGGAAAAAAAGGTCCACAGCACAAGAAAAAAATTACCTGCATTCCTGCAGGATGACGGCACTTGCTAGGTAAAAGAAAGCTGAAGAAAAAAGTGGCATGTCTTTTCTTTTTTTTTTCAAACACGCAGCCAGCACCAACCATTTGGGACTCGTTCACAGCACCACACACGTACGTTATTGACTCTCAAAGTGTTACATGGGTTATAAATTACTACAGAATATGAACTTTGTTGCAGCAATCCTTTAAACAAGCTTCTTGCCCATTTCGCTAAACTTGATAGATTTTGGTGACAGCAAAGAAATTCTCGTCGATGTCATACATTGCAGCTTCGAAGTCCACTGCACTAGAAAATTTACGTAGTAGTGCACAGCATTTCCATCTATCTGCTACTGATAACAACATACACGATGTTTCAAGAAATGTGTCAAAAATAAGGAAATGCAATATTTACTCCCTTTACATAAGGTTTACTCCCTTCACGATTACCTTATGGCGACAGACATTTTAATAGAGATAATTGCAGTATGAATTATAAAAATTAAAATAGTTAACTATTTATTTAGAGGAGATAGGCGATCAGGTCAAATGGGGGAATTGAAGTCCTTCCTGCGAAGCACCCATTGCCGCTTTTTGATTTCCAAAATGTGGCCGCTGGTAATTTTTGCGAAGTGATGAAATTCACCGGCGAAACTGCTATGCCCAAAAGTGCAACTGCCATACCCAAGCAGACAACAAGAATGATGTCGCAGTTTCCAACAACAGTTACGGTGATGGTGGTTCTGCATTTGTTAAGCCGCATGCATCATGCATGCTATCATGGCAAGTGCAGACCGCACAACCACGAAGCGAAGTACATAGGTGGTTGATTGTAAGACACTCGCTCGTTCTGGACATCTTGGAAGTGTGTGGCAATTGTGCTTTTCGGCATGTTGGTTTTGCCAGTGAAATTGGTCAGATTTCATCACCCTGTAGAAAATTACTGCTTCTGTTTGGAAATGTCAAAGCAGCAATGGGCTCTTCACAGGAAGGACTTCAATTCTCCCATTTCACCAAACTGCCTCTCTCCTCTGCCATAATTGATGTCTCTAATCTGCTGCCACAGAAAATGTAATACCAATGGTAGTGAGCAAATTTCACAGTTCCCTAATTTTAAGGATTTTCAGACACATTTGTTGAAACACCCACTATACGCTGCTAATACCTTTCACTTAGTTGCAGTGTTTTGAGAGAACTTGTGAATCATTGCTTCGTTAAGAACAGACAGATGCAAACGTGTATGTCAAATAGTGCCTTTTTAATGGTAGACATTAAGTCATATACATAGAAAAGAAATCATAAATAAGTCTCAACTTTCTTTTAACTCAGAAATAAGCAAGGAAAGCCTGCAGTCTCAATTAACTTAAAAGAAACTCCAGTTGGCTGTGTTTTCTTGATGCCATTTTGAAAATACTTTTAAACACAAGCTCCTTTTGGCAGACGTTAGATAGGCTTTTCTGTTTCAATACTGAACCGAACGGCGAAATGAGCTAAGTGAACTGCTGAAGAGATGGTCGCCAACCTTCATAAACCTGTACATTATAGTTTGCAAACATGGTTAGTTTTTGGTGCTCTACAAAAGAATGTGGGATGCGAATTAAGGAAGCAGGGGAGACACACACGTCCTATGTACACGGTCGCCTTTGTAGATGACAGTGGAGGATGAGTTGCCAATGTACAGATCAGGAGTTGGTGACAGTGTGCAAGCAACTTGGCCTGTGAGGGCTCAACAGCCACATGAAAGTAAAACTTGAAATGACTGTCTACAATAAATAAGTTAGGAGAGACCGACTGCTGCAGACACCACCCGAGGCAAGGATGCAGATGAGAGGAGAGATCGCGGCATGTCGTGATGGTCCCGCGGAGAAAAAACAATGCACCGGAGGGGATGACGAACGAGAGCAATTGTCCTTCAGTCTCCCGCCTCTGCCATTGTTTGCACCCTACAAAATAGACTTCGCGACCCTTCCCTAAAACTGTACAAGGCCCCATTTTACAAAAGAAAGTACAGCCACCACACACAGTCAATCACCACAGAACGACGGATCACTGTCCTCATTGTCACTCGACCCGTCGGAGCAGATGACCCGCTTTCGCTTTTTGCGAGGCTTTTTCTTTGCCTTGTCACTCACTGCGGCAGCACCTTTAGAAGTCCGACCCGGAGGCCGGCCACGATGGGTCACGGCAGCTGTCGACAACCGTTGCCGTGGCACGGAGGTGGCCACGGCGACTGTGGGCAGCGCTGCCGTGGTGGGGGTGGCCGTTCCGGTGCTGGCAGCGGTGCCTGCATTTGGAGCAGCACCGTCTTCTGTGGCTGAAGGGGGCGCAGTGGCTGTAGCCACCGCTGCGGGCCGTGGCTGTCCCGCGTCCTGGTCGTCGTCGTCATCGTCCGGGTCGATGGTCAGCATCAGCTGCTTGAAGTCGAGGTAGCGGCGGCAGAGCTCTTCTCCGGTAGTGTGTCCCTCGTCCCCAGATTTCAGAAACTGCACCGTTGGCTCTGGATTGAACCGAACCCCCGAACGCCGGTTGAGGGCCTTCTCGTACGTTTTGGCGGCTTCGTTGGGAGAATACTGCTGAATGCGGCTGTCTGTGAAACCGTACGTATCCTTCAGAGTTTGCTTTACAAAGAGAAGCAAGATGCAGCCTTGTGCTGCTTGCATGCTCTCTTCAAGGGGTTCCAAATCTCCAGGGAGCCTCGCTATCAGAGCATCCAAGTCGTCGTCGTCTTCCTCATCGTATTCTTCCGTACGCGTGGCTCCCTCCCGAGGCAACAGTGCTTCACGAAAGCTCTGCAACAAGTTGGAGCCTGACACAGAGAGCAGGACATCAATGTGGTGCATGACGAACAGTGGCTCGTCCTGCACCTGATATGGGAAGTACACAATGTTGTCAGCCACATAAAGCAGCTCTGCCAGGGGCACCCTTGCCTGTTCGTCGAAGAGCTTGAGCAGAGCCAGCAAAAAGGCACGTCTGCTCTGCCTGGTTGCTCGGAGCACGGAGTACAGGAAACCGTTGCGGCTGACGGGTGCTTCTGGGCAACGGTACCCACGTACGAGAGAACCCAGCTGGGAAGTTCGGTGCATTTCGAAGGAGAGACGCATGCCTGCGAGGGCTTTCATCTGCACAAAGCCCGGGTATTTCTTTTCCAGGTCTTGCAGCAACTGGTCGGCCTTGGTACGCAACAGCTTATCGTCGTCGGAACCGAGACAGGCAAGGTGTGGGACCATCTGCACAGGGTGTACCAAGCCCTGCCCTAACACAAGCTGCAATACTTGCAAGGCAGCACGACGCACTACCTGGTCGGGGTGGGCAGCTGCGGCCAGAATGTCTTTAAGGTAGACCTGCACAACTGTGCTGGCCATTCCGGAGGACACATCGCCCATTTCCTTCAGGTTTTCTCCTTTGGACAGCTTGCTCCACTCGGCATCTCGGCGAATCATCTTGGCCTCTTCTTCCATCAGATACGCTGTCAGGTTCTTGAGAACTTGCACTCTTGCTACCGCAGGCGCCAGGGGACTGCTTAGCAGGTGCTTGTACAGCTCCTTGATTTCAGGCCCCAGCATTAAATCGTACTGGCGCACGAGCATGAAGCCGAGGCCCGTCAGTGCACGCTGCCGAATGTCCTCAACTTCGTGTTCTGTGAAGTACATCATCGCGGTAAAGACCCTCTGCTTTAGAGGCTGGTCGGCATCTTCAGCAGCGGCAGACTCTACAGTGCTATCTGGAGCAGGTTCTAGATGCTCGAAGTCAAAATGCCGGCACAGCAGGCCTAGTGTGTAGAGGCAACGTTGGAGACTCTGGCGACTGTATTCACGACCGGCCTGATGCTGCCGCTTCACTAAGCACAATAGCATAAAAAACTTGTGAAACATATCTCGCACTAGTGGGTAGTTGTGTGTCACACGGTTTACCACTGCACTAAGGCAGCTTACGCTGGCAGGAAGGATGGCCATGGCATTGCGAATAAGCTGCTTGGCCAGGTCTTCTTCAATTTGTGCTAGAAATGATTCGCTCGGATGCTCCATCAGAGGCACCACCAGCTCGAGGCAACGAGTGACATGCTGCAGCACCTGGTAGTCCTGTGGCCCCTGATACACGCATGCTTAGGTACGGCTGGATGGTGTGAGCATGGCGCACTAGGAGCTGAGGCTGAATGCGGCTGAACAAGTACAAGGTGCCAAGGCAGGCTACTAAATGCTGCGATGATTCAGCACCCTCTTCCAGTCGTAGCAGCCGTTCCACCAGGCAGTCTACAATCTGCCGGCATGACTCCAACACACCTCGCCGTTGCCCATCCTCTCGGTCCTTCAGGAGGCCACTGAGCAGTTGCTCAAACAAGTCGAGTCCCATCTCACGACACGCGACTACAACATGAGTGATGTGGCGCACCTTTTGTAGAAGTCTCTCTTCGCTGTTCTGAGGTGTGAACCACATGCTCTGGAACACTTCCCCAACTAGTTTCTTGATACCTTCCTCGTCATTGACACGACCGATGATCTTTACACATATTTCTGGAATTTTCTCGAACTCTGGCTGTTCAAGGCACACATCCTTGAGGATTTTGATGACTCGCTTGCGTACACTTACACCCGTGTCTAAAATTCTCTCTGTTAGCATGTCGTAGTACTTGTGTGTCAGCTCTGGTCGTACCAGAATGAACTTCCCCACCAAGTCCACAGCTGCTTCACGGACGCTTGTCGAGTGGTCGAGCAGACGCCCGTGCACCCCTTGCCGCATGTCTGGCCGGCCCAGGATCGACGGGTCCGCTTCGACCACAAGTGTGAGACACTTCATCGCTTTGGTGCGCACAGCAACTGCCGATTCACTCAGAACTCGCAGAATCTGTGTAAGGTACACGTCAAAACTCTGCGAGAACGGCCGCCGAGACGCCAAGAAACGCGAGATGAGCTCTGCAGTTGCATAGTCCAATGTGCCTTGCTCGGACTTTAGGCCACTACCAGAGTCCTGAGGCTTTGCCAAGTGCAGAAGAAACTTTTTCCGCTCTTCCACCAAAGCTGCAAGCTTGGCTTGCTGCTCTTCATTTGGCACAGAGGACTTCTTTTCATCATCTTCTTCCTCTTCCTCTGGCTCACAATTTCGCCTACTTGCCTTGCTCCTGCTCGTGCGGCTATTGGCCTTGCTTGGTGACTTTGTACTTTCTTTTTCTTCGTCACCATGGTTCTTTTCAGCTTTAGCCTCAGCCATGGCATCCCTGTACCACTGTGCCACATAGAAGCGTCTTGAAAACTGCAGTGATGGGTCGCTGTCGAGGTTGGCGTCAAGGTAATGAAGTAGGGCCCTCTGTAGCAGCTGTGTCTCGTCCATCGGCCGTGCACCTTTAGAAAGACTCGTCAAAGGCAAGTCATCCTCCTCATCCTCCTCGATCTGACGGAGAATGTCCTTTACAGTTTCCTTCTTGATCTGGCTGTTCACGGCATCTTTACGCAATCGAGCAGCAACCACTCCGAGGTAATCGAGAGACGCTACTCGCAGAGACATGTCCAGCGACTTGTTGCTGAAGTTCTGCACAAGCAGTCGTCCGAGAAGGCTTAAGATTAACTCCGATGCAGGCCACTCTGGCTTGTTGACTGTGCTCAGCAGGTCTTGGACGAAATTCTCAAACACTGGCCTATAGTCCATGTCTTCGTTCTTTGTGCCACACTTGCGTAGAAATACAGACAGAAAATTGGCAGCAGTGTGAACAGCTGCGTCATAGGATGTTACAATCAATACATCCGCATCCACCGTTTTCTCTTTGCCCTCTCCTGTTTTGTCTTTGCTGGTTTCTGCCAGTTCCCTTGGCACAGGAGATCCTTCAGGAAGTCTAACGACGCTGTGTATCAGCTGAAGAACCAGCGCTGTCAGCATCTGTATGTACTCTTCAGAGTTTAGTCGATAGTTGCGCAAGCTTCGTTTGCTAGTGGGTAGGCGTGCAATGGAAGCCAGGATGTCCTCTAAAATGAGCTGCCGGTGCTTCTCATAATGAGCAAAAATGGTGGTCACCAAGCGCAGGGCATGCAACTGAAGCTCACTTACACCTTCAACGAAAAATGGACCAACACCCAACGTGGACACCTGGAGAATTAAGGTGTCGGTTAATGTCTGCAGTCCCAAAAGTTCTGCAAGCAGCCCAACCAATTCGTGAAGCTTGTTGTAAAGCTGGACCAGTGCACGGTCTTTCACTTTCTGGGAGGCATGGGCCCGCTTCTGCCTTGCATTGCAGCCCTCCTTTCCACGAGAGTCCACCCTGTAAACTGGGTCAAACAAAGGGTAGATGGTGTTCTGAATCTGAAACTTTGCAAAGACGACGATGCGCTCGATCAAATCTTCCAAAAATACCCGCTTAGGCATGTTGGCTGAAGTCATTATGTACAAGGCAGTTAGGGAGGCATCTGCTGATCGTGTAATGCGCTCCATGGTCAGTTCTGCATATAAACGGCCTTCCTCATCCTCTTGATCTTCCTGGTCCACCGGACAAAGCTTAGCACCATCCACTACATTCCTTTCCAGTATGGACAGCAAGCGAACAAGACGCTCCGGCGGTACTTGGTTTGTGGCTTGCAAAATTTTTAGCTTGGCTGCTTCATTGCACAGCTGACGCAAAGATGAAGCTGACACCAGTGCTTCTGGAGGGCATCCAACCTCGTCATCCAGCTCTTGGGTCAGGTCAAGATCTTCCATTGAGTCAAAGATGGATTCAGTAGTGCGTGAGAAGCGCTGGTATGTATTGCTCTCCATTAGCTCCTCCGCAGAAAGTGGGGTAGGCACAGGCTCCTTTCTAACCTTCTTGGGCTTTACCTTCGGTTTTTCCCGAACAGGCGGAGGTGCTGGAGCAACTCGACTTGGCTCTTCATCAGGTTCAAATGCAGAGTGCTCACTCTCACTGTGCTGTGACTGTGCTGGAGACTCCGCATACTTGGCCTTCTGGTGGGTCCTGCGCCTGTTTTTCACTCGCTCGCTCAAAGAACTGGCATACTTGTCCATGCTGGATGTCTCCTTTGTTGGCGACGGTCTGTGGCAATTGCGTCGATCATTCCCTTTCGCCGTCTTGCCATCAATGCTTTCCCTCTGCTTCCGCGCGGGTCGCTTTCGTGCTACTACATGTGAACCATCATCATCGTCAGACGACGATTGCAGACGGCTATTCTCGCGCACTGAGTTTCTCACAACCTTGCTTCTGTTTGATGCAGCCTTTGGCGTGGCTTCCTGCGCACTTTGCTTTGTCGGGGATGCTTGCGCTGACTTCCGAGTAGCTTTGGGTCTACTGCTTTCCACATTGTTGACCACACACTCTCTCGGAGGCTCTTTGGACACCTCGTGTACTGGCGGGCTCACAACAGGGACACTGTTTGCACGTTCCACAGGTGGACACACAGGCGAAGGTGGGACTGCATTCTGCACTGCCACACCACCACTAGCACTACCACTGCCACCACTACCAGCACAGGGCACGGGCACAGGACACACTGGCACTGGCGGCACGGGGCACTGTTGCGGCGGTGGCTGCTGCTGTTGCACCGTGGCATGAACCACCGGTGAATCTGTCCGCTTGTCACAAGGGGTCACACAGTTTCCGTTGGAGTAGAAGTTTTGGCTTGGTGGCTGCTTGGGCACTTGGGGCGAGAAGGGTGTCCCATCCAGGATGCCAGCCACCGAGTGGTCGTGCAGTGGCGGGTGCGGAGTGAACGGGGTGGGCGGAAAGAAGCCTGGGCTTCCGTCCAGACCTTCGGCAGGAGAGCACAGCTGAGCGGGGCTGTAGTTCGGCTGCTGCTGCTGCCAGGGCGGTGGCCCCTTGAACAGTCCTCGTGCCACCAACAGTTGCAGGAGTGGGGAGCAGCCCTGGGGTGGCAGGGCACCATCCCCGCCATCCTTGAGCTCCACATGGTCGGTGTTGACTTGGGCCAACGCATCCAGCAGCGGGGGCAGGAGACGGGCATCACTGGCCAGTGCCCGTCGGGCTTCCTCGGCCTGGGCTGCTGGCAGCAGCGACCGAGCAGGGCCTGCTCCGGGCAGAGCAGACGGCAGAGGCAGCTCCAAGAGCAGCTCAGTGATGCTCTGGATGCCTGCGAGCGTAGTGATGGGCACGCTGGGGCCCTCGCCATTCATCATGCCGCCGGGCCGGGGCTCACGCTTTGCCCCGGACCTCTGGCCACCTACGGAACCAAGAACATTCGTGTTAAGCCTTGTAGCAAGCACATTTGGGTGATCGAGTAACAATGCATCGCCACTACATTGCTACGGCTGACATTACACAGTTCACACAGAACGCGCCCCGTCAATAATCGTGCGCATGTAACTGGGTTTTCATATATGTTCCACGCACGAAACAATCGCCGTATCGATTGCGCTGGTAAATCACCTCACATGAGGAACTGTCATATACCACGTCCGAACAGCAGATTCACAGCGAATATTTTCTGAATTAGAGCAATAAGGGTCACATCCAACGTGAAAGCAGCGTTTTGTTTCTTCCTGTTCAATGGCCGGACTTACCGATACTGATGACCCGTAGTTGCACGGAGCACCATTTACGTCAGCTGATATCCAGGTGAGGCGACGTTCAGCATTCCCTCCTCAAGTCGACACGGTGCAAGCCACGACTTGGCGCGACGTTTTCTCCGGGCCACTCGTAGACCTTCGGGGAGGATAGCATTGGGCGCCCAAGTCAGGAATACGTGAGCACCGCCTGTATGGAACAGGCAACGGGGTTTCACGATCACACATGCGGTGTTCTCGTTACACCGATTACGGGAAAAATGTCATTAATCAACACGAATGCGGTCACTTGACAGCCGTCCGCAAACGTGCACAAGCGAAGCGAAAACGAGCTTCGCGTGAACAGCAGTGGGTCAGTCAAAACTGACGCTAGCACCGTGCGCGAGCCGTGTATCCGTCACCGGCCAATAAGAGTCAATCGCAGCGTTGCTGGGCTTACACACGCTGTTGAAGAGCGTCAACGTAACGAGGTGGCACACACAACGAGCGCTAGCAGCGATGAGTAACACGCATTACACCGCTCCGTGCACAGCGACCGCTCGTCTGTCCGACGTTTCCGTATACACAGCGCCGTATTAGGCTTAGCGAACTACGGTGCGCGAAGGTTGCCCTCCACGCGTGTTACCAACGGCCGCGCTGCAAAGCTTGGAGTGCGAAAGCAGTTCTCGTGCGAGGCGATATTTTTTCGCGTAGCGAATGAGTACAAAACGAGGCAAACTCGGCGGGGTAAGTGTTTACGTGCGCTTTAGGCCTAAAGTGGTTGCCAGCCAGCCCGAGCGGAGAAGCGGGTAACCTCCGATTCATGTCATATGATCGAGACAGCGAAGGGAACCGGCTTACCTGTGCCACTCCGTGGGAGTCGGTCATGGTGAAATTATTTTTTTTCTCACTACCGCTCCTCCGAAAGAAGCATCGTAACCCTTTACGAGGCGACAGCGAATTTCTTTTTCGAATAAACTCTCAAAACGGATCATTGTCCGCCATTACGACAAAACAGGAAGGCATTCTTCAACCCAGGATTTTGGCGAAACAAAAAACCGATCGCACGGGTTGTACTTCTACAGGCTACGCTTTTCCGTATAAAACGATCTGCGTCATTAACGTAACGGCGTCGGGGAAACAATTTTTGTCGCGTCATGGGGAAAAAAAAATTTCTCTCGCGGCACGCCGTTTCGAGAGTAGGCGAGAAACCCGTTATGTTTTTGTTGATTGCGTTGTCTGCTTGCTGCTGTGTGTGTGCGTGTGCTACGCTACGGAACGATAGAAAAGCACAAGAGAAAGAAAAAATATCCCGTCGTCGTTCAGCCAGTGTGTACCACAAGTGTTGGCGCCTTTTTGCGATGTGCTACGAAAGCAGCAGGCTTTCCACGACAGAAGTTCGTAGCGATCATTTTGTGCGGAAAGCGATTTGAACGCGCATGCCTGCGAAGAGGTGCGGAACTGTATTCCTGCTTTTGAAGTGGCCGCGTACACCCTACACCCAAAAAGTTCGGGTCCTAAGCTCGCGAAAACGATGTGGTGATCGTGCGTGTACATGTTCCGTGTACGTGACTGTGCACAGATCGTTTTATCTACCTTGCTGATGTAAGGACAATATACAATAGTATATAGTTTACTGTATGCCACCTGGCTTTTTTTTTTTTTTTTACGCCCATAAATTGCCAATAGACGGCATCCACGAACAAGGTTAAGATGTCAACGTGAGTTTTAGAGGGAATTTTAGTGCTCCTGTGTTTAGGGACGCGAACCACCGGACGTCGAAAAATAGTTTTTTTTTTTTTTTTTGCCGCAACGATGCAAGCATAGTTTCACGCATGCGAGCTACGTTCTATCTATCTATCTATCTATCTATCTATCTATCTATCTATCTATCTATCTATCTATCTATCTATCTATCTATCTATCTATCTATCTATCTCTGTCTGTCTGTCGATATGGTATATGTCTAGAGTCTGTAATTACGCTGAGCGAATGGATCTCGGCATAATACACTCTACGGTCTACCGCATGCGCTCTTTTTTGAATACCGCGTGCTCAAATTTTGGGCCGCGCGGATATTCATCGGCGCAGCATGCCAAACACTTTGAGAAAGTTATATATGTTAATTAAAGTATAATTGCTGGTGTGAGGATCGATATTGCTTCACTTATCATCCAGCGACAAAAATGCAGAAACGATTGTAGATCGGCATTAGCAACAGATTAAAACTTGTAGGTACGCTGATATTTTTCGATATCCATGCACCTGTTATGCGCAGTGGATTCAATTGTTATGTGTGCTACAAGGAGATTAGTGAAAACATACTTTGTGAACGTCTATCGAGTATTAATCTGTCATATTCCGATTTATCGTGCAGTTCTTAATTTTTCGACGAGAGGTTCATCGGAAGTTAAACTGGTCAATTTGAATTTCGCGCCTAAACTCATGCGCGACCCACGTCAAAGTGACGTCACGGATGTCGAAGAATTTTTTTCTTGTTTTGGCCATGTTAAGACAAATAAAAGTTGTTGGATCTTGCCACGCAATATATCTTGCCTCCTTAGAACACAATTTTACTAATAAACAATTTCATGTCCCCGCAGACGACGTCGAAATCTATGACGTCACAGCGAACTGATGCGGTAGCTTCAGAGAAGCGTCGCCACCCGTCTGTTTAGTTTGTCTTTACTGGCCTACTAAAGCGTTTTCTCGGGACAAATGTGGTGTTTTTGGTATTTCGGAAGTGTGGTTTTACTGATACAAGCGAAATAATTTTTCTCTTTAGCGTACCTTTTTGTAAAAGTGACAGAAAACAGTGTCGTCTGCTACCACATGCAGTTAAACTGCTGTGCACGTATTCATTAAGACGTTAAAAAAATAATAACCACGACACCCATTTACATGTATGTGCTACGCTAGAGACGCGTTGCAATTAATAATTACTGACCATTAGTAAAATTTCAAGCTGATATGCGAATTTTAATTAAACGTTGGTAGTAAAAAAATTATTTGGCAATCTTTTGAGGAGAAGGAAGCCGACCTATTAAGGAGCACTTGTTTAGTGTGAAAACTGCACCAATGTACGGATTACAGTGAACAAACGAAGCGTTTCTTTTTGGTTAAGATATGTGGTATTTCCCTTTTTGTGTGTTTTTCTTTCTGCATTTTTCACTGCTGGTATTTTCCCCCATCACTTATTTCCAGTTAGAAAAACACACATCTCCTTCACGTATCAGGCTCCTGACTAACCCCCCACAGTGGATATGGGCCATCCTCTGTGAAAAAAAAAGAAAGCAAACAAAGCAAACAAAACGAACAAACAAACAAACTTACGCGGGTCTCCTGCCGGCACAATCCCGGCCGATGGCGATCTTCGGTTTCCAACGCTTCACTAGGCCGTGATCGAGTGGTACGTACGATAAGCTCTATCGCGTCCTGTCGTGCAGTATCCGCAGTAAACCCTTACTTGCTTTTCGTATTCAGGTAGCGGCAATCGTGACGCGGTGACAACCGTTTCAAATCTTCCTCTGTTCCTCCAAAAATTGCGAGCGAAACCGAGCGTGCCTGTGTAGCAGAAGGCACAAAACCGAAAGCTAGCCGAAAACTCGCCGTAATTGAGCTTCTTTATAGAAAACAATATTATTATTCTCAGAAAGTCTTTTAAACAGGTAATTAACAAAATTTAGAACAAATAAAAAAGGGCGCGCCAAATTGTATTTTTGCCACCGCTTTTGGCGACTAAAAGCGTAACGCCGTTTTCAACAATGGTAGAGCGGCAAATGTTTATATTTATATTTTTTTCCCCGCGTTATCGCAGATTCCCTGTTTTTCTTCTCGCGTGCTGCCAGTTCTCTGGTGTGGTTCGGCGTTCCGCTGCGTCGCTTCCTAACATTGAACCTCGCCGAAGCGAGGCGAAAACCTGAACCTTTGTTGGAAATCGATTCCAAGCGTAATTTTAGGCGTTGGTTTAGGTTAGGGGGCTGCCACTTGCTGCGCAAGTCACACACTCAAATTTTCGGGAGCCCATTCTGCGGTTCATTACCCGTACACCCGCAACCATTGCGACTTCCGAGGTCGCCGAGCAGTCGCAGGTATTATTACACTTCTCCTCGTCTAATTACGAGGAAATAATAAAGTTAACAGACCGTGTGTTGTCCTAACGCTTTTACGCACCGTGCAATTTCAGCCCGAGGATGGATCGTCGCGCGGCATCAAGTTCAAATTCTCCGAGGGGGAGAAGGTCTTGTGCTACGAGCCCGATTCTTCTAAAGCCAAAGTCCTCTACGACTCTAAGGTGACCGAAAACGCAAGATTCGTATGCTGGCTAAGGTTACATAACGCATTCTTTCGGTTACCAGGACGTGTAGACGTCTAATGACCCATACTTGTCTGAACACCGTTTCGACATGCCAAAATAAAGTTCTATCTACTACACACGTGAGCAGTTTAGGCAACCCCTTTACGTCGCTAATAACCTAACCAATCAATGTTGTGTCTAAGTAACGTCAAGCTTTGAGCTAGTTGCTTACGCATAGTAAGCAAACAACCCTTTGGTTTTGTCCCTGTCTGAAAAAGTCGCGCTCTTTCCTTATTACAATGTTGTGTCGCTAGTCGCAGCCGTTGCACCTGTGCGGTGGATCGTGAGAATTGACGAAGTCACCGGAAAGTTTGAACACGGCTTGATCCTTTCATTGTGGTTTAATATGTTTGCGTGCACACGGCTATTGCAAGTGTTTCTGAATGTCCAACATAAACTACACAACTCGTGCTAGACGCTTCTTTCCCAAAAAAGATCTAACAGTACAGTTGCATGTGCATCATGCTTTTGCCCAGGTATTGGAGCTTGTGGTTGGCAAGGACGCTCGAGGGCGCAAGATGCCTGAATACCTAATCCATTTTAGTGGCTGGAGCAGCAGGTGTGTTTTCCACCGCAGAGTATGTATTCGCTGTGCTTAACCTGGTCTGTTTCTTGCAGCTGGGACCGCTGTGTTGCTGAAGAGTTTATATTGCCCAACACCTTGGAAAATAGGAAGCTCAAGAAAAAACTAGCGGAGGAAGCAGCACAGAAACTGTGAGTTATAGTGGTTGTGCTGCTTCCAGAAACACCAAGCAGGCAACTTATGTGCAGTTGGTGCAGTTTTAAAATTTTTGCTGTGTGCTTTCCAGGCTGCAGACAGGTAAATCGAAGAAACGTAAGGTTCCTGCCATACTGAAGGAAACTCTCGACAGGAAACTACGGGGTAGGAACAGAAAGGAACGCAGCGGAAGTGTCTCGAGTAGCGGGGAAGAGTCGTCGGCGCAGTCCGACTCCTCAGAGGTGACCTGCTGCCCTGATACACTTTTTTTAAGCCTGTCTTTCATATACCTCAGACGTGCACCTTCAAGTAACAATATAACCAAAGGTAATTGAGTTCCGCAAGCCCGGTTGATTCTCTTCTGCAGCCTGCTAAAAGGGGTTAAATAGATTTCAATTGCCTTTGGTTGCAGTGCTAATTGAAAATGAACATGTACGTGCAGTAATTGTTTTAGCTGCTCTATATTTGAGAAGCCTTCGGGGACCAACACTAGAGCTGCACCTCAGTAAATGATAAGTAATTCTCAGGATGACAGAGCCACAAAAATTTCCTGGCATTAGCACAGTCAGTGGGTAGTGGGTAGATTGTATTTGCGGTTGCTAAGATTGGTTAGATTCTATGCGCCACACAGTCGTGAAGCAGCAATTACAGGCGTGGTTCGGTGAGTTAGGCCAGGCATCTTAACTCATGAAGTAGGAAATCTTGATAGGCTAGCAAGACGATGAAATTTTTCATAAGCATATTTAAAAGCCTTTATCTCTGGGGCAAAACAGCATTTGTACAAGATACAGTGATGCTAGTGCAGCGTGCCATTCTTGGTTGCATGTTTTTCCAGCTGAGGCTGATCCCCGTGACAAATAAAGGGCCTGTTGCTTTACGAAGACATTTATTATGGGTCTTGTGTGTAGAAACAATGGCTCCTCATTACTAAACCCACGCCTGACTTGTCGTTATGCAGCAGCAAGGTGATGAATCTGAAGAGGAAAAGGATAGTGAGGAGGAACCAGAGGAAATCGCTACTGATTACAACATCGAGATTCCCAAGGTATTGCGGAAGACATTGGAGGACGATTGCTACAACATCACTGTCAAAAAAAAGGTGCGGTATTCATTCATTGCGTGCCTTTTTTTTTTCCTGGTACAGTGTGCTCTTTTTGTTTGTAAATGACAAAGTGTCCATAGTGTCATACTGCATGTCCTTCGCAACATACTCTTTGGATCAAAAAGTGCACCTTATTGCATACAGTAGAACACCTCTAATACATTTCTAACGGGGCTGTGAAAAAAACCCCGCAAAAGCTGGGAAAGATGGGATGCGAACGTGCGGTTAAGATCAGGAAAAAGTGGTGCTAAATAATGAAAGAGATGCACTACACACGTCTCTACTGCAGGGGAAATTATTCATCGGTTTACGGCTTATAGCAGTCCTTGATGGAAGTCTGGTATTTCTTTCATGCCTCTGCCGGTACAAGACCCTTTTTGAGCACTTAAATGACCTTGTGGCAGTCCACATTGCCGAACTAATTGATGTAGCTAGCTACTCAGCACATCAAGTGTAGCAACAGTTCGCAACAAATCAGCCAGGAGTATTGCTGGAATTATCTTTTCTTTTACATCATTGGCTCGTTTAGAAGGCACTTTGCCTATGAGTACTGATCATGTGTGTGTAAATGTCATTATGTTGTTCATAAAGACAGTAGGATCGAACTGCTTATAACCTGTTATTTTTCTTTTCTGCTTCAGCTTGTTCATCTGCCATGCACTCCTGACGTGGTTGACATGTTGGAGGCCTATCTGAAACACTACGCTGCCAAGCTAGCAGTGACAGCGGCCAAGAATGCCAAAAACAACACTTCGCGTCAGACGCCCCTTGATCCATCGGAATATGAATCTAGGTACTATGTCACCGGCATTGCACATTTGTGTGTGGATTTTTGCTTCAAGTGACTATTTGTGCTGTACTCACCTTGTGCTCATTTTTGTAACTGCATTTGTGCTTGCACCTTAGGAACTAGATGTTGCTTCCATGACCATTAGAGATGTACAGTTAGCAAATGAACAGAGCTTTGTGAATTAACGGTCACAGCATGCATTGGCATCCCACTTCGTTCCACAGTGCATGAGAAAGCTGTTTAAAAAAAAGAGATGGCTACTCATTGAGGTAACGCAAGTGTAAAGGAAAAAAATTGTGGATAAAGGCTGGAGGATTGGAGGAAGGCATGCTTCCTGCAACTATATCAGGGACAGTATGAGAGGAGATTATGTAAAATAATGTGGAAGCCTGTGTGTCTTTTCTGCAGTGATATAAATTGAAAGGCTGACTTGTTTTGTAGCACACTTTGTACAGTAGATGGATAGCTTGAAATTGGTGATAATACGCGGGTTACTCCAGAATGGTGCTATTTCATCACTGCCCACTTCGGTTTCTGAAGTTGCAACTCGTTCTATTACAGCACGTTTACTGTAGCAGTAAATTGAGAAGTTTTGTTTACTGTATGTGATGACCCAGCAATTATGTATGGACAACATCTACGACCAATGTGATTGGCTAGACAAGTAATGTTTGTAAATTAGCACCAATGTGACATTGCAGACTTTACTTTATCTGTGGGATAAAATAACATATTAGACGCTGCTGGCGTAAGAAATATATTGGTGAAACTCAAGTGCCTTAGGTATTTTCCTAAGGCTTTTCTGCGAGCAAGTTTAGGTTTCGTTTTCAGGCAAGGGTATCTATCATCACATCACAACACATTAGGTGGTGATCTGAGAGCAAGACATTGTGACATTCTGGCCAAAGACATTCTGACAAAGAACAAACCAAACTGCTCTGCTCCGTAGTTCTTCAAATTTATCTCCAAGTTTATCTACAGCAAATGCATGCAAAAATTCTTACTGCCAATGATGATAGCTCGTCAGTATTGAAGTCTTTGTTTCTTAGTTGAGTCTTTCGTGCAAGTTATGTTTTGTTAATTTTTCTGGGATAGAAAAGGGCACATTAGTGTGTTAAATGCTCACACTACTCACCTCAAATCCTGGTTACCACCACGGCCACCGCCTGTTACCCTCAATACCTTCACAACCATTCTGCAGGCCTTCCCTCTGGTTTGCCAAGTAATGTTATAGATGGTTTCAAGACTGCGATAGCAGCAGCTCGTGTTGTACCCCAAGAAACTTCTGGTTCTTCACTTCAACACCGAAGCGGAAAGCGTGTTTTTAAGTTGTCAGAGTAAAGAAAGACCCTTTTTCCGCCTTCAAATAAAAGGAAGGTGCATAAGTTAAGGACTAACTCTTATAATGTTGGGTATAAATTAGAAGCATCTTTATTTGAAATATTTGGCTAGACACAGGGTGAGAAGTATCGAAAATCTGCGGGCTACCCGCCAAGGCTTTTGTTCCCCGCCAATGCTACGTCAGTGCACGAAACCGGAAGCCGGCCAGGGTCTGTGCTTGTAAACAGCGAAACCATCTACTATAAACATTATATAAATTGTAATGGTTTGTTGTAGCCGAGCAAGATTCAGTAGTGTGTCCCTCACAGCATCCTTGCTTCATGCAAGTACTGTACTCGGAAACAATTTCACTGCACTGTTCATTTTTTTCAATTAATTGAAGAGAAGTTCTGGGAGTAAGGCCTCCACTGTGCTAGACATTTACCCTGACATCAACGCGTTTACGGTACTGACGTTTCACTACCTTTCCTAATCATGGCATATTTTAACAGGTTTTCTTTGTGTAAGGAAGCGATGGATGGACTGCGAACAATATTTTCTTACACTTTGGCCAACTCATTGCTCTACAATGAGGAAAAGGCCCAGCACAAGTTGGTAACCTCCTTCTGCCGCCCCATCCGCGTCTCTCGGTAAGCAAGCCACTGAGATTTTTTGTTGTAAACTGTTGCTTTACTTAAAGGCAAGAATTTTGATATCAGAAACAAGTGGTACTCAATTTGGTGCATGTATACAGGTCAGCATTGTAGTAGGAGTAGTTAACAAATGGTTTATTTATATCTTGGTGTCCGTGCATTAGGTTACCTCTTCATGTGCTATTTCACACTTCTGTATATCATTTGTGCTTCTTTCATACAGTGGTAACGATTCGCTTCACAGGGAAGCCTTTATGAAATTAAACTTCCGTCTCTGTGAAGGATATGGATTTTTCTTTTGTTTCTTCTTGCTCGGGGGTTTCAGCTGTGTCTGTTTTAGTTTCATAAAATATTTAAGGTTTTTTTTCTTTCCAGATCGACGACAAGCCGCCAATCGAATGAGAAAGCGACGAGTGACTCCAGCCTTCTAAACATGGCGCCAGACGTTGCGTCAACTGTCAAATGTCGTTCTCGTAAAAGCCTGCACGGCACCCCTGATTCCAAGGGCACCTCTTCTTCTCCAAGGCGGAAGCGTTCTGGTTTGTGCTTTTGCATATTTGTGTTGCGACAGACCATTATTTACATCTGTGGTCGGGGTACGCTGTGTGGCTAAACGACACGGCAATTTTAATATTGCATTTCGCGCGATTTTAGTTTGCTACTGCTTGAAATCTTCTGAAAACATTGGAAAATGTTTCTGTGTATCTAGAAATTCCATCTCAAGACTCTTCAAATGCTTTACTACACTTTATCTTAGTGCTTTTGTAATCTCCACTGCAGTTCGCACGTGTTCTTGTAGGCAATGCTGGCTCAACCAATGTTACCATCTAGCCGCATGTTTCAATATCTGACACGCTAGTCGTGTCGACCGCTCTGCCACTAGGGCAGCGATGAAGCCGGCAGATGACCATCACAACGTATGGGCTGTGGTATAAGATGTGCCAAGGTTCCTTGATCCCCACAGGTCACATTTTGGGCTACAATGCAGGTTGCAGCAGTGGAGTTCTTTAATGAAAATTCATCACCAATGCAAATGTCCACCTTTGCGTTCTTTTTGACATTTTGGTTATACGTCTGCTTTGGTGTTTCATTATGGGCTGCGTTGCTGGTGGTTCTCCGGCTGGACATGATACTGAAGGGTTGATAGGCGGGCTAGTTGGTATAGATTCATTATGCGAACTGATATGTATGATACTGGTCGTGCCACCATACGATACCGCTCCTACACAAGAACCATAGTGGAACGTCCCTATGCTGCTTCGCTGCAATTTTCAGAGTTTCACAGAGTTGAAAAAAGTCATTTCAGCGTGGCATTTACATCTGTTCACCACCTCAGATCTCCAGAATTTCTATAAAAGATTCTTACTCATTTTTATAAAGGATCTCCACTCGGAAAAGATACATTTTAATTAACCCTAACTTGTTTGTATTTCAATTGGTCATGGCTGTACATTCACATTTCTAACACATTTGCATAATTCTCACTTTGTAAAACAGCTGTATATTTATGCCTGCGTTCTGATGAGTTATTTGCCTTGTTTTGCTTTAATTTGGATTGCAGCGAGTCCACCAGAAAAACGCACCTTGCGCTCTGTGGAACCACATTCAGCGTTGAACTCCCCTGCCAAGTCTACGCACGACGATAGTGACAATGAGAACCTGCCCTTGGCTGTTATGATAATGGGTATGATAGCGCATGAATTTTAATTAAAAATATTTTTGAGATGACAGTCTCTTTATTATCAACCATTGTGGCTCTGTAGTCATGTATGCAACTTTGATAACCAATCCTTTTGTCAACAGGTAAAATGAATCATTTTAGAGTGGCAGATTATACTGTATGAATATTTTCAATGTACGACTGTACATTTATTATGAGTTGTAAAAAGGAAGGAGAGGGCTCTATCCCAATGAAAATTGAGTGAACCAGACTAAAGTGCATGAGACAGGCTGAAATGCATTTTGATAGGTGATATTTGTCAAAGTTTGCTTTGCCATCCTTGGTGTGTGATTTTTGTAGACTTAAAACTGGCAAACTAAGCACAGTATGTTTCCAACTATCAACTTTCATCTGCACTTTGACGTTCCCTTTTTGTACTTTTTGAGCCGAAACTGTGGCATTTATTACATGTTTTACTTAACAGATCTGAAGCTATTCTCATGTATCTGGGTGTAATTCACTACAGAAAGCCACTTCGCTTAAGCCGCTGGGCGGAGTATCTGCTTACTTTTCAATGCAGTGTCATAAAATATTTTCATTATTGATAAACATATGTAGCCCTGAGGGGACGTTGCCAAAATCCATGTCCCTAAAAAGCCAGTAAACAGGCTCCCACTTTTTTTTACCCCCCCAAACAAGCTCGCCAATTCGTACAGTAGACCACGGCGATCACATTTTCCGAATATTACAGCTTTGCGCTCCACGCAGACCCTCCATTTCGAAAAACAATTGCCGCGCTTCTTCGCCTGACCAACCCCCCTTGTACGCGCAGTGACGCAAGCTTGCCCATGGGCAACTTGACATACCACTGAGCTCGGTGATTGGTCTAAACCACGTCTCAACAAACAGTTGTCAAGTTAACGTCAGTTCCTGTTCCCACCCACCGCTACGAAACTGCACCTTGTTTCTTGGTGATGCGGTTTCGGCCACGCAGTTGTCGTGCGTATATTCCTCGCACTGCATGACACCTGCACGCACTTCGCCTTCGACATGAGCAACACGTGGAGGAACTGTTGATGGTTGCAAATCGAGTGGAGAGAATCTCCGGTAGCTCGGACGGGTCACACTTGCTTGGTTTTCCCATTGCACGTGCGGCAAGCGGGGTTCTCCATGCTTTTCTTTCGCGCCCCTACATCGTCTTGGAAAGCAAGCACGCTTTCCTTCTGCATTGTGAACTGTCACAAAGGTTTAAAAACACCGAAGAGTCGAAAACTGCCTGTCAAGTTACGGAGCACGTGCGACAATGTAAACAATAAACAACCAGGAGTCGCAGCAAGCGGAAGTGCATTGTGACTGATCGAGCTCGCCGATGATGTCAATTGCTGACGTCCTGTCACGTTACTGAAGTGGGCGGAGTCACGAAGACTGGCTACGCCTTCCCCTCCCTGTGGCGGAGAAGGATGGCGAGGCCACGCGAAAATTTAAAACCAGCTGAAACAGATGTTCTAACACCTGTAACTTCGTTATTATAGCACGTATTCACAAAATTCTTGCGGCAGCATGTTAACATTGCAAAACTACGCATATTTCTCTTCATTACAATTTTTGGACCTCGGGGTTGTTTGCTGGCCCTTTAAGGG
The DNA here is from genome assembly GCF_013339695.2 of Rhipicephalus sanguineus. Taxonomy (NCBI): domain Eukaryota; kingdom Metazoa; phylum Arthropoda; class Arachnida; order Ixodida; family Ixodidae; genus Rhipicephalus; species Rhipicephalus sanguineus. The sequence continues at coordinate 101,526,597 of NC_051177.1, read as the reverse complement.
TCCCTGAAACGGTTTTTTGAAATATTGTTAGCATTTAGGCTACAACGTTATGAAATCATTTGCACCTTTAATTAAGCAACGAACATTGTATCAAGGAAGCTGCGGGCACTTGAATGTTGCCCTCTTTCTCAGCACTGTTTTTCCTCCTTAACTCATTGAACGTGCAGCTGTTGAACGTCGAACCTGCGTTATGCCTATAACCTGCATACACTTGGTATGTGGACAAACTAAAACCACGTGAGAACGATCACTGATAAACGTAAATACGGGCACTGCGGTGGTGTCTCTGGGGTTGAAGTTACGGCCACACATGTGTGGATGCTGCTGTTGATTGGATGGCGAGATCCCAGCACTCACTGTACCGACGAGCTGAAGCGACTCTGCTCACCAGTTGCCTTGTACAGGTTCATGGCATTGCAGTTTCACAAGTCATTAATCACTACATTTGCAGCCTGTGATGCAGCAAGGGTAATTCATGGTGTCCGAGAAAATAAACCTCAAGATAAACACTGTCGCACAGCTTACGTCAACACAGAACATTTTGTAACACAGGCAGGCGACGCTCACTGTCTGCCGGAAGTCCCCAAGTCTAGTTGTAAATTGTGATTGTGTAGTATTCTCTTTCTGTTACTGTTTTTAAACAAAACAAATTATAAAGTGTCTGAAAGATTAAGAACAACATTTTCTCACATTTAGGTTGGAAAAATTGTCAGTGACATAGCCTGAACATCCAATGAAATCGGTTGCATGTGTTACATTGCACATTCATGTTATGCACCATGGAAGTGGGCGGTAGGAAACTCGTTTGGCTGAGCTGCTGCGATCTGTAGCAATTTACAGATTCAGAGCCTTGTGATAAATTAAACAGCTTATGCAGAGAGTTTAAATCTGTCTGCTTATGATCTTAAGACTTGCTCTACTGGCTCAATGTGTTTGTACGAAAGTGGTGATACTGCTTCAAGGCCCCTTTAAGGGCCAAGTGCAGAACTTTTCAATGGGCCTTGGGCCACTCCCCTCTAGTTTAGTAAGCCTCTAGGCACTGTAAATCTGGCCTATTCACAGTTACAGGACAATGCACGCCATTGTAGCCTAACCTTTTCAAAAAATTGTGTGTAATTTTGACAGTTGTGTGAACACCAAATGAATTAAGAACAACATAAATCAAATGCACAGTAGCAGTGAGCTTTGGAAATAGGGAACCCAGATTTATGGGATGTTATCGGTCAGTCATTAAAAAAAAAATCAAAATGCTTACAAAGAACTCTGGGAGTTTTCTGATAAGTGAAGCCACATGGAGACACTATTTGTGAAACTGCCTACTACCATGTGCGTATACAAGTTTGGTCAAAGTAAATAGGAACACTTGCTAAATTGTTAGAATTCAGTTCGTACACTGTCTATTGTTTACAGTGCAAAAGGACGGGAACAAGTAAAAGAAGGGATGGCGCAAGTTCTCTTGCTTGTTCGCGTCATTCTGCACAGCAGACTATGGTTCTATTCCAACTTAACCACTTTTTCATTCTTGTTCTGATAGAATATACTGTGTTCAGGCTTAGTGTACCTACATCTCTTTAATGCAGGCATCTTCAGTGGCATCTTTTGTTTTGCGATCCTTTAAGGTGGGTATTGGGGAAAATATGTGTAACACCATGCGTGCAGGTCATCCGGACACACAAAAATAACTGAAAAGCGAGCGCAGCTACTACCCTATTGTGTACACAATGACAAATTGTTTGTAGCATTGTGTTTGGGGCGGGAGGGGGGGCGGTGTCACTTTTTTTCAGCCTCGTTACGGAGCAAGATACACCAAACACCAACTCTCCCAGTCTCCCATGAAAGTTATATCTGAGAATGAGCTGATTAGAGCATTGACACTGAGCACAAGTTAAAGTGACGGATAGAGCTGAACTAGTTGGCAGGGTATGGAAAGGATGGATTCATGGTATAGAAAGGCAGGCTTGGAAAGCATGATACAAGAAGGAAGAGAAACACGCGCAGCAATTGCCAACTGCTGCTAAGTGAAATGTTGCACAGTGATATGCTATGTTTTTACACGTTTGGTGTCTTCCTCCTTTTCCACCATTCATCTTACAGTCTTGCCCTTTTTTTTTTTGATGGAGGCAAAAATGCTTGAGGCCCGTGTAGTTAGATTTAGGTGCTCATTAAAGAACCCCAGGTGGTCAAAATTTCCGTAGCCCTCCACTACAGTGTCCCTCTTGGTCATATCATGGTTTTCGGACGTTAAACCCCAACAATTATTATATTAGTCTTGCCTTTTGGCCAATAGCCTATAGCTATGTTGGCCTTCCTGTTCTTTCTGTGTCTGTATTTTGCATGCCTACCTTTCCATACTGTAGGTAGTCCAGGTTGTTTATTTTGTCGAATGAACTTGCTGTTTCTTTTTCTAGCTTGAAGCTGGAAAATTATTGTTTTTTGAGGAGACCTTGTTTTTAAAGCCCTTCTGTTCTCTTTCTTCAAAGGCAAATCACCAAGGCGGCGCACTGCAAGTGTGTGTTCTGTGTCATCATCTGTGTCGGCAGCCACGTCGGAAGCTGCACCAAGTACAGTTGCCAACAAGTTTGACTGCACGATACTCCCGAGCGAATGTTTAGAAGAAAACCCAGCATCTCCAGCTCTGCTGTATGGTGCACAACACCTCCTCCGGCTCTTTGGTGAGGGAGCACTTGCTGTGTCCATTGGAAATGTGTATGCTTAAAATTTTTCTCTAGTGATGCATTTATAGTAGCAAGAAGGGTGGGTTTGATTTCCACTCCAGAGGTTACGATTATATGCAGTGTACCTTCAAGTTTTGTTGAGATTGCCATAGCGATCCTCAAAATGGAAAAAGGAAAAGCCATGTTTTCAGGAAGCAGCAATCCGAAGTATGCATACTAATGACCAGAAGCAGCCCCACTGTGAACTGTCATAGAAGCGTATTCATAGCAAGGAGTGCGCAGGGTTCCCCATCAGGGGGGCGAATATTCGTCGCTGCGCCCCCCCCCCCTACTAAGCCAATGTGTGGGCAGATCTTCTGCCCCTTCCCCCCCATCATAGGTGACTAGGGGCGGCGACCCCCCCTTCTTCCCTGTGTGCACGCCTATGGATGGCACAACAAACATGTGGGAACAGGGTTTTCTTTTGCATAAAAGTATGCATGTGGTGCCAGGCAACATCATATCTACACTATAGGAGAAATATATGCATTATTGATGGCATGCAATGTCGTGATTTGAGATGTAGTGCTAAATCAAGCATGTGTTATCAGTATGGGTGTGCGAATATTTGAAATTTCGAATATTTTTCGAATAGTGTTTGCTACATGATTCGATTCGCACTTGAATTTTATTCGAACTTCCCAAAGACAAATACAGTCAACGTCCGATTGAAAGTGACCCCTTCAGATTTTTAATATGCTTCACCTCATTACACTCTCGTATTGCGGCAAAGCTGCCTTTCAATCTCCGTTACGGTCGAACTTAGCCAAGAGACAGTCAACGCCCGATCAAAAGTGCTCCCTAGATTTTCAATATGCTTCACCTCATCACACCCCCGTATTGCGGCAAAGCTGCCTTTCAAGCTCCGCTACGGTCGCAAATGTATTAACTAAAAAAAAAAATGCTGATTCCAACATGGAGATGAAAGATGTGGCAGAGTTGTGGGCTCAATTAATGCTGTTTTGGACCAGAAATTTGGGCAGGAAAACCGAAAAATCAGACGCCAAAGCTTTTTAGCATCCAAAATTTCAGATGTTCTTATAATTGACGTCTACGAGGCAGATTTTGACCTCCGGACTTGAAGGAAGCACACCCTTATCCACCACATTAGTTTGGCTTCCACAGAAGTTGAAAGAGGAGGAGAGGCTGAGGAAATGGCATCTTTGCCTATCACGTGTAAAGTGTTGTTGGCAACACTTTGGTTGCACCGAACCATGTACATAAATACAATTTAGCCTCTACATTGCCTCATTCTTGATAAGACAACTATGAGACACCACCCCACCAGCGCTTCATCAACCTAGCAAAAATAAGCACTTTCATGTTGCTATCTCATAAGAATGTGCTTAGGAATCCTCTCCAACTTTTTTTCCGCAATTTCGCTTCGAAGTATTCGAGAAATATTCGAAAAAGATTCGATTCGATTCGCACTCACACTTCAATATTCGAATTCGCTTCGCACCGGAAATTTTGCTATTTGCACAGCTCTAGTTATCAGGTTCAAGGATATCGCTTGTAGTTAAAGCGGCCCAGCAACGCTTTTCCAAGTAACCTCGTCGAATGGCTTCATTATAGGAGCTTATTGCCTCGCGAATCGACTGCCACAAAAATTTTTTAATCCATCAAGTACGAGCGGCGTTACAAGGATTTGTCACACACTTTAAGTTCTTCCTTTCTCCTTTCTTACCAGCGAGTGTGCTGAAAGCTATGCAGAGGTGGGGGGGGGGGCATGACAAGGGGGCAAGAAGCTATGCCCGTTCGTCAGCGCGCGTCATGACCTTGAGCACTTTCTTTTTCTTCTTTGAACACTTTGAGCACAACTTACTTTCAGTGTGATCACACGCGTGGGGGCATATGGCGGCGGCCGCGGTAACAGTGCAGCTCATGATGCTCAAATCAGCTCAAATCAAATCAAGTTGTGGACTTGTGTGTTTATGTTGCAGTCACTTGGGTTTATGGCATCATTTGTCGAGAGAAGAGCAAACAATTTCTAGCTGATTTTGAGAATTAATTGTAAATTCCAGGCCATGTGCTGCGCTATAATTTTTGGTTCACATGTTCTCAGGAGCCTCGACTACTTATCGGCAGCGTTTTCTGACCATGCTGAAAAAGTGTTGCAGGGAAAAAATTGTAGCGCAGATCAACACACGGACAGACAGAGAGGACGGGACCGGCGCTATTTTAAGATGGGGCCCTTTTAAGATGGTTCTGCCATTCCAAAAGCATCTAAAGGATTAAGTCGAGGAGCGTGTGTTGGGGGGCTAGTTGATAAGACATATTACGTAAACTTAAACTGCACTTAGGACGAGTCTGCATTCGTCCTGTCTGCCTGTCATGAAGGATTAAGTTAGTACAATATATGGCCTGGAACCACTCTTGGGAGTTGTTTGCTCATTATTATGGTGGTTTTCTCATGTTCTCAGCATTCACAAGAGTAATCAGTAGAGGTCATACTCAACACAATACAGTTGAACTCACATATTTTGAACTTGACGGGGCTCATAAAATGGTCTTTGGTGATCATCTACTGTTTTCTGTTATCGTGGCAGCTCCCATGACAAGTTTGATCCATACAAGCGAAACAAACTTGCACTGTTTGTTATACTGCCCTTGCACAAACAAAAAATACATAATCAACAAATGTTGAACCAAAGCTTATACATGTACAGGGCGATCAATTAATCTTTATGGTTCTCTCAAAATCAGGCATATGGAGGTACGTGAAGGTCACCTCTGCAAGTAAGTTGTGTGGTCAGGGGTACAGAAGGTGAAGTAATAATTTATTGCTGTCAGCCACCCAGTTACCTAAAATTGAATAATGAACTTTTCAGCAACTACAGTAAGCCAGCATGCTTGTATTGAAAGTTGGAGGCAGCCGTATTTCTATGTAGTTTCACTTGGAAGAATTCTTCTAACATGTCCGTGCTCCGAGATCGGTTGCAAAGTTTATTTTCGGTTCAGATGGTTACGCATGCAAGATGGTGAGGATCGGCACAAAGCTCCTCCCTGATGTACTGCAGCAGTTGCATGTGGTTCTTAATCTGATGGGTTGAAGGCACACGCAAAGATGATAACGGTTACCCTTTAACTGCTGGCTGGCGATATCAAGGAACGATTTCGCCTCACATTGGGGAGGAACTTTGCACCGATTCTCACCATCTTTCATGCATAATCATACGAACCACAAACTTTACACTCATATGAACCACAATCTTTACAAAACGCTGGGAGACTGGCTTTCCCATTTTGTTTTGCATTGTACTGAATGGATTCGACTTTTGGCAGCATTGCCACAGTGTGCATCTGCATGCTTGAAGCGTGCGACAAATCCCTGTAACTCAACTCGTACTTGACGGATTCTAAAAAATTTTGTGGCAGTCGATTCGTGAGGTAATAAGCTCTTTTAATGAAACAATTAGACAATTACTTGGAAAGTGTTGCAGGGCCTCTTTAAGCGCTTTCTCTCTCCTTTCGTACCAGCGAGCCCACTGAAAGCTGTCCACTACGTCCGTTCGTCCACTACGTCCGTTCGTCAGCATGTGTCATCACTTTGAGCACTTCCTTTTCTTTTTTTTTCTTCGAACACGCGGCTTACCTTCATTGTGATTGTAAGCGAACACACGGGCACGTCGCAGCATCCCGCGATGGCTGCAGCAACTATACAGCTCACAAGGCTCAAATCAGCCAATGGCCATGGACTTCGGGTTTATGGCGCAGTGATTTGGATTTATGGCATCATTTGTCAAGAGAAGAGCGAGCGATGTCTAGCTGACTGAAATTAATTGTAAATTCCAGGCCGCGTGCTGCACTTAAATGTTTGGCTCACATATTCTCAGGAGCCTCGACTATCGATCGACAGTGCTTTCTGACCATGCTGAAAAAAGTGTTACTGAGCCCCTTTAAAGGGGTCATGATGCACCCCTTGGGCTTGTTGAAAAAACACATCCTGCGGAAAGCTGACACGGCTATGAACTGCTCTGCAAAATATTACAGTCGTGCGCCCCGCATAAAGGCCACAAGCGGAGCGCGAAGTTGCCGTTTCCTCAGGCGCCCTCTTTTCAAACAGAGGCCGGTTCTCACTCTCGTCGGTGGGCTGCACGTTGACGTCGCGGATCTGCCAGTTTATGTCGCAAGAGATATAGCAAGCTTATTGGCCGATAGCCGGATGAGATGCGCTTCTTGCCACGGGGTGCCGCCACTTGCCCGCGCCGCACTCCTCAGTCTGCTAAATTTACACGGTAGCCGCACTCGCGCATGCGAATCACAGCAGGAGAGCGATCGCGTTTCATGACGCGCGCTGACGTAACTTCTTTCCCTCGTGCCATCCCTCCCTGTGTAGCTTCCAGTGCGCTCGTCGGCACGAGAAAAGAGAGAAAGCGCTGAGACCGTGCGTCAAACCCCCGTAACTCCGCTCATTCTTGACGGATTCGAGAAATTTTTGCGGCAATCGATTCGGGAGGCAGTAAACTGCGATACTGAGGTCATTAGATCATTACTTGCAAAAGTGGTTCATGACCCCTTTAAGACAAAGATGAAAGAAAAGTGTTTCATGCTTGTATAGAAGTGTATGCCTGTTAAAGGTCATGAAAGTAAATGTTAGAATTGCTGAATAACTGTGATGATATAAATTTCCTATGTGGAGTTTTTTTTTTTAATTTAGACTTTTTTTTGTTTTGGCATGGTACTTTCACATGCATGCCGACAGGATGCTTTACAAAGTGTAGTGTAAATCTAATGGTGTGGCTGCAAAGCCATATAGAATTTGCATGTTTTTCCCAGAGAACTGCAACCGTCTTTGAGGTAGAATCCTTAATATATATATATATACATACATACATATATATATATATATATATATATATATATATATATATATATATATATATATATATATATATATATATGTATATATATATGTATATATATATATATATATATATATATATATATATATATATATATATATATATATATATATATATATATATATATATATATATATATCATTTCTTTTTGCAGTTAAGCTTCCAGAGTTGCTGCAGAAAATGGCGATCACAAAGACAAAAGCTGGCTACCTTGAAAACTTTGTGAATGGCTTCTTGCAGTAAGTGTACAACAAGTTTCTTATTCTACAATAACAAATCAATCTGGCTGTGTACAATGCGCAATGTTCTTGTGTTTCAGCTACCTTGCAGGTCGACAAGAAGAGCTTTTTCCATCGTCTGCTTATCGAGATGCCGAAGAAGTTATGGCCGAACTTGAAAAGTACAAAACTAGCGATGATTAACACACGTCATGCATTGTACATGTATACGAATAAGTTCACTCAGGTTGGGAAGTTTTTGTAAGTAGGACTTAATTTTGCGTTCGTGTTGTTGTGAATAAAATGTTTCTGTTTGACGTGTCTAGCTTTATTGACCGTAGACTCCACGAATTTACAAATGACTTGCTTTAGCTTTAGAGCTTTGGGTTAAATTACCCAGGTGAAAATGTGTAACTGGGAATCCAACTGGTTTCAACTGCCATTAACTGGGATCAAATGTTCCCAGTTGAGAAGCAACTGGTATTATGAAACACATTCCTATGCTCGGAAAACATTGTTTTCTCATGGGAACTGCATGTTTACGTCTTCCATGGAATCACGTAAGCAGTTGCAGTGTATCTAATTGTGGTAAGAAGCAGGGCTGGGCAGTATCGCGATATGGGAGTAACGCGATAGTATCTTTGAGATACTTTTGAGTATCTGTATTTCTGTATCGAGATATATTTGAAGATGATACTTGTATTTCAGTAGTGAAATGCTTTTACAGTGTATCAGTTATATTGCGATACTTTGCAGGACACCGGTATCTCGTTACTTTTTTGTCAGAAATGCACTGACGCGTTTCCAAAAGGGAAAGGAAGACTTTTTTGTTCTAAGCCAAGCATAGTCGCGCTGCCAGCCTCAAAGGATTCCCCACACGTGCAAAATGACCTATGTGGTAAAGTGCCCGACACTGCTAACGGCAGAATCACGGAGGTAATATTGTCGGCCTCTGTCAATGAAAATGACTGTGTCTCAAGGCTGGTGCAGCGCTTCTGTTTTTTTCCAAGTGGCCTGACATTTCGTGAATTCGCGAGTCTTGTGTTGAGGCAAAACCGACACTGTCTAGAAGATAGCCTATTTGAGAAGACGCTGTTGCTTAAGTACATTTGACGCAGCGACATTCTCAGCAAACAGATCGTGTTTGTAAAATACACGTATCTGTTTTCTTAATTCACTGGTGTTCGTTAGTGATTCGAGTGAAATGCTTGACTTCCAAGTTTCGATGCATATTGCAACATTATTCACAATATTATGCTGCCCTGAATTTCCTGGGCATCAGCGTCCTTGACACAAAAATGTATTCCAGTATCTTATTCTAGTATGTGTATTCTTGAATATTTTTTTTGTGTTTTTGCAAAGGTATTCCCGAAATATCCCGTTACATCAAAAACAAATGTATCTCAGTATCTGTATTTTAGGCTTCCAACGCATGCATTTCGATATCTGTATTCTGGAATACTCTCCTGAACATCTCTGTCCAGCCCTGGTAAGAAGCATGTAATTCTTAGGTTGTCACAACAATACTGTGTTCCAATTCTAAGACCCCAAAAATAAAAGTTACAGAAACATGCTATCTCTGTGGGCACATGAAGCACTAATAGCGCAAAATTAAATTACTGTGTCTGAATGACCAAAGCAAGGGTACCGGCATATATAAGGTCTAGAAGCTACTCGTACAGCTGGCACGTGCTGGTTACGCTGCTAATATTTCATTTGGAAATGCCCAAAGCAAGGGTGCCGGCATTTATAAGGTCTGGATACTCTCACAGCCAGCACTGGCTAGATGGTGCTGTTAATATTTCATTTAGCAGTGTCTTTTAGCAAGGGCGCCGGCATTTATAAGGTCTACTTGCACAGCCAGCGCTGGTTATTGGACGCAGGTAATCATAGAGGAAAGAAACTGCTAAAATTTCATTTGGCCTGCCAGTGTCGCCAACGTTGGCCGCCAGGGCCGGGACGCTTGTCTAATTGACGCAAAGCCTGTACTGCCTGTACTGCCTACAGGTGTATATGCAAAAATGTATTATATAGTAGTTTTACTGAGTCACAGCAAGTTCTCGATACGGACCTTACCTTTTGATCATCTAATCGTCTAATCGCCACCGGCATCAAGCGATGGCTGCAACCAACGTCGGCTTAGCGGGCTTGCCGCAATCAAGAACCGATCACGAATGAACCGGGCGAATCTCTTTTCTCTCGTACTGCCTTAACGGCCTTAACTGCGATAAGCGTTAACTGCGGACCATTGCTATCACGATGGATGTAGGCGAAGTTCGTATTGCTGATGATCGAGATTTCGAGCGTCTGAAGGCTCTGGCCGACAAGCATGACGGCTGGAAAGTCGAGTACAAGAAGAAAGATACGACCGTGTGGACTAAATCAACGCAGCAGACTGAATTCAAGATGATAAAGGTATGTTGATCGGGCGGAAGCAGCTTACGTCATGTCGCAGGTTCACATTCGTTGCTGTCATGATGAGGGAAATACAGTTTGTGACGTGTCTTCTTTTCAGCTGCACACCGCGTACAAGGATGTCAGTCCGCCTCTGCTCTTTGACGTGCTGATGGATCCACTGTATCGAAAGAAGTGGGATGTGTACATGCTGGAGAGTCGTGACATCGGATCTTTGAATCCTAACAATGACGTTGGATATTACGCAGGTGACTATAGGCAGCGCTGCTTGTTGCAAATTCTGTCGCATTTCCTTGTATGTGACTGATATCGTGTTTCTCTTCTAGTTCGGTCTCCACCTCCATTCAGGAACCGCGACTTCGTCCTCCAAAGATCGTGGCTACAAACGGATAAAGAGTGGCTCATAATAAATCATTCAGTGTTTCACGAGGTGAGCTTGGCTATGAAAACATTCAAGTGAAACACAACTTAGGCGAAGGGTACACATGTTTCAGCTACTGTCACTTTAATTTACTTTCACAACCTCTCATTCCTGTGTAATCTGTTCAACTGATCGTTGACTTTCATGGAAACGAAGTAGATGGGTCTTCACAGGTCTTTCTTTGTACTTGATTCACTGCTTGCCTTAGCATGTACGTACAGCGTGCACATTTAATAGCTGTTTTACTTATTTCAGTCTGCACCACCAAAAAAGGGCTTCGTGCGGGCCGTTTCCTACCTGACTGGACTTGTAATCCAGCCTGATGGAGGCTGTGGTTCCAAGCTGACCTACGTAACACAGTGTGATCCCAAAGGTAAACATGGAACGATGTTATGGTTGGCCAATGATGAAACGTGCAGCTACAGCTCAAAGTTACTACATAAAAATCAAAACATTCTTTGTACAGGTTCACTCCCAGCATGCTTTGTGAACAAGCTCACTCAAATTTTTGCTCCAAATGTAAGTAGACCGCAGTTACCTCCTAACAGCATTGCCATTTTGTACATTAAAACAGCAAAAAGCATGATGTTCTGGTACTTTGCCACTCTAACTTTTTTAGATGGCAAAGAAGTTGCGAAAAGCTTGCCTGGAGTACAATGAATGGAAGAAAGCTCACCAGCCCAGCTACAAGCCTTGGTTGCACCCAGAACAGATAAGCTTGCCAAGATTGGACGTGTCCCGCTGCGTGAGTACAGGACATCAGGAATTGCAGGAGGACATTCTGGATGAAAGTCTCGTTGAGGAGCAAGAGATATGCAGTTTTGAGGACCTTGACAACCTGTAGTTGTGCTCAATGGAGGCCGTCGATTGGGCTTGGCGCTGTTCGTTGATGAGGGGTCTGTGTCTAATCAAGGGCAGTGTTTCTCTTGTCTGCAGCTATTCGGAACTGTTTAACGATCTGATCGTGTAACACCAAAGCAATACTGAAAGCTACAGTCTACCTGGTGCCTGTTTATGTAGTTCAGCTTTCTAAAAGCCAAGAAACTGCTCATAAACAGTCGCTGTTGACGTAAGCCAAAGATAAGAGTAGCCACTTCTTTTGTGCGCACTTCTTAAGTACGTTGGAGCTCTTGCAGTAAGAACATCCTAACATTGAAGGTACATAGCTTCTACTACTTGGCAGAACACTGAGTTGCAAGAAACCTGCACATCCAAGTGGTTTGAGCTGCTTTCTGCCGGTGGGTCATTTGTTGATGTGAAGTCTGTTGGGTGACGTGGTATTGCATAGTTTTTCCCTTACCAACACCGGTGATGACATCTAGCCTACGTTTTCCGTGTGAATTTTACTCCTATTTTTTCTATGTGCTTGCAGGCCTCTGAATGTCCTAGTTCCTTTCCGTCCGAGGCTACAGGTTGAGCGATATGTGATTGGCGCATTATTCGCTAAATCGTTATGGTCATTTCATTAGATCACATCACTGCCATTAACATGAACACTAGCAGTAGCTGGGTGTGGTTGCATTTTAATGCCAGTGCAAAAGGAACTATGAAAGTGCAGTCGTATAACTTTTACGCCATAAACGACTGTACTGTTTGTGAGTAGTGGGCCTGTGTGTGGCTTGTGGCTAACTGAGGAGGTTAGGCACTACTGTTACTCTTAAATGACTATTGCAGGGCAGTGACATTTGACAAGATTGCGTTTTAGGCATTCCTAACAACGCTCTTAAATATTGTGCACCATGTAATGTCCGATAGTGTTCCGTAAAAATAACAGCCAGTCTCGTGTGCTCTTTTGTTTGACACTACACTCTTGCTACTTTCCTCTTATCAATAAAGTGGAATCTTCACAAGGCCCCTCACCAAGCATCACTGCAAAGGTTGGGCTTGTGCACTGAAAATTGTAAGGTGCTGCCTAGGCAGCACTTTACTGGAACAGGTATTGAATTGGTTCATAATCATACCCTGGTGATTCATACCCTCATCATTATACCCTGGTTTAGGCACGTAAAACACCAGAATTTTTTTTAGAAATTTAAGACACTTGTGTGTCACATGAACCACGGCTCTCCTGAGAGGGAACGCACATGGCTTTCTGTTAAAGATAACATTTTGACCATTTTTGGGGCATGCAGCCATTTCATACGTTAAAGATGCGGTCGCCACCTCATTATCTACACACCATGCTTGTTTGTTCGCAATGCCTCGAACCTGGTAGGGGGAAGTTCTGCATGCACGGTTCCTGACAGGAAAGTATCCTGGGCATGTATTGAAGAAAATGCATGCCAATTGAGGGATAATTATGGTTGCGTGGCAAAATTGGCACATGAAGGGGGTGTACAATATTTAGGACTATAGCGTTTCATAGCAGAGCAGGGTTATGTCAGAAGTTTGCATTGGTATATATTATCTTCATGAAATGAATTATGCCATTGATAACATCTTGAAGTGGCCCTGTTGTCTGCATTTCTTCACTCCTAACATTCGTGTCTTTTTTTTTTACGTGTCTGTATAGCTACTCTAGTCTACACTGCAACATTGCTTTTGATGCAAAGCATGCTGTGATAACTTACTTGCTGTTCAAGAAACTGTGTAAGTTAGATAAATGCCACTATACATGCGTGCAGCACATTTCGAGACAAGAGAAATCCACGTGGCCTTGATTTTTTAAAAACCATTCATTAGAAGAAAGAAAATACACCGAGTACTTTCAAACCGAAGCGAAAAAAAAAAGCATTTCACTCACGCTTAAACACTGTGTTTGATATTTACTCAACACCCCAAGTCATTTTTGAAAAAATCCACCTGTTCCCAGTGAAGAGAAAGGCGCTATGAATTTTGGCGAAAATGGACAAGGCACCATATGTAAAGTGATGAAGCGCAGCTTTACATATTGTCAGAGAGCAACATAAAAAATGGTGCGTCACTCCTTGAGAATATTTTATTTATATGTCAAATCAGTCTTGCAGAAATGCACAAAGTGGAAGAAGTTTTCAAGGGAGAGTGAAATTTTCATCTAATGGATAGTCCCTCGAATCAACAAAGGGATCCTTTTCATTGTAGATTGCTTTGGTTTCCCTTGTACATTCATGCTACTGTCAACAAGAGGACAGTCTTTTTTTCCTATTGTGACTTTCTACACGTGGTGCTAGCTTGCACATTTATTCTGTCGAAGCTCAGGAGCAGACGCTCTTGTTGCAGACAGCCAAGCACGTTCTACAAGCAGATACGAGCTTACAAACTCGCTATCTTGTAATGACAAGGTGGTACAGATCTGGAGAACAAATTTTGATTAGACTTGGCACTTGAATGCAGTGCATCTTGCGTGTCTTCCACACATCTGTTGTAAGGATTTCACCATGAGATTCGTGTTTAACAATTAGACATCCTCCTGGAAGTTCCTAGGCACAGTTGCAAACTGCTGCGTAGTACGCACTAACAGCTGCATTTGTCTCTTGTGCTGCATTTTTAATTTTGCCTTGTCAGTCAAGATTGAACCAAAGAATAGAGTTTCTGTCATCCGGTTTGCATAGCCTGCGTAGATTGAGTTGGAACGTGTAAAACAAAATTATTGTACACAGCAAAAAAAAAAAAAAGAACTGGCCAATCAATTTAGGTTACGTTAAGTTTCGTGTCCTTAGCCGTTTTAAACCTTCTGTGCCCGTTTACATTTTAATAAGCTCTCTTTAATATATTTATTGCCTCTTCTGAGCTTGACAAAGTTAATCTTGTCTCCATAATTTATCAGCTTGATGCCAAATGCTTTGTTCTGCAGAAGTGAAATTGTGGAGCATATCTTGTTGAAATTAGTTTTCTTACCTAACAGTTTGGAAGCTTGTTGAAACTTGCAATAGAAATTTTTTTATATTTTTTGTATTTCTGCGTATGGCATTTGATTGCTCATGAGAGCTTCGAATCAACTGTGCACGTTACCAGGCGTCTTGGCAGGCTCCACATTAATGCTTCTTTGTGCTCCAAAGCCCAAAAGCTTGCAAGGGACAGTGGCCGGAGTTTGGGGGCATCAGGCATGCTACTGGTACCTTGCAATAAGCTGTCGTAACAGATTTTGTAACATGCAAGGTAGCACAAAAGCTCTATAGAAGGCCTGTCAGCTGTAGTTTATGATTCACATATCGAAGCCCTTGGCAGACAAAAGTTATCGTGGGACTTTATAGCCTACAACGTTGTTTCTACAGTAGTTATCGTATGTTTTACTCTGCATAACACTTGATGCGTTGCTTAGTGCTTGTGACCTTTGATTTTAGCTGGATGTTATACACGTCAGGTGCTGTTTGCATTCATTGCTTTACTGTTAAGTTACAAAGCCCGTGGGCGTAAAATGAGCATCCCTCATGAGATGTGGCACTCCTACTGTGCTGATAGAAAACTATTGCTTGTTAATTCCCATTGCAGCGTACATTCTTTTGCATTCAGAGCATCTGTGGAGGTGTGTCATTAGCAGGTTATGCAATAGTGATTGGTGCAGACAAATGCCAAAAAACAAAGGAAACATGACCATGCTGTCGAGATAGCCGAGTAAGTTGGTAAAGGTTCATGATAAGGGAAGGCAGGAATGATGTACAATCTTCAGAAATGGAACACAGCATTCTGGGTTGACATTTCTGCTATTTTTCTTATGGCCAAGTATTGCATTCCTGTCATTCTACCATGAATTCAGGCATGCTTGTTCTCTATCAAATAGCATGCGTGTCACATTTTGACGACTGTTCAGCACATGAGGGCAGCATGTGTTTTGCACCAAGAGATTTATAAAAGCACTCTTTTCACTCAGGTAGAACAGATTATTCCCTTGCTGTGTTCTTTCAGCACGCCGTGTGTACAGTAGATGGTACTACTACAATCTTTAAAAGGACTGTATGAAAGTTTGCAAGGCTTGCGTGGAATATGCATATTAAATTACACCCGTCGCTTTGACTGTCTGAGCTAAGTAGGCCTTGCGCAGAGGAAAATATTTCAATACTCAACTTTTTTTTATATACTATGGCCCTTCGTAGTGTGTTATGCAGTGGGAACTGAGAAAACTGAATTTGGCGGGGAGTACATACAGGCAGTGAGCAGTTCGACACTCACTTTGTTGTACGGTGGTTTTGATTTCCTATTTCTGTTTTCGTTGCGCTGTTAATCAACCTTGATTAGTCAAGAGAAGAAGCACACATGGTATTCAGTTGAGGAAGTACTTCAGTAGTGTTACCGAGCATTCATCATTCGAGAACATTGTGCAAGCTATGTGAAGAAAAGTGGCAACAAGGTGGTTATCTTTAATATTTGTAATGTTAGTGTGGCAGGATGATGCTTAAGATCCCTCCCCTCTCCTTATGTTGACAATTGCTTAGGTACACTTGACTGTGGCACAAAATACATTTCGTGAAAAAGAAAAGGGGGGGAAGAAAAGAGAAGGAAGTCAAGTGCCAGCTACCAACTGTTTAATGACACTTCGAGCGTGTACCTAAGCAATGCAAGCACCAACTCGCCCAAAAAGTCCTTTTGGAATTATGTTGATGACTGCAGGTATTGTTCAGTTCATGGTATGACCACTTTGAATGTGCGCGAATCAAGAGCATTTCCTAACTTTTGCACAAAACTATTGTGATGCTGACTGAGAGGAATAAGTGGAACTAGGGGACTTGATTTCGACGTCATGCGACTCCTGCATTTGAGAGGATTTTCCACATCCACCTTCATTGCCATGAGTGACCCTGGCTAGCACTGTCGGTGTTAATTATGGAAGCATAGGTAAACCGCCAAGACCTTTTGACGGGTTCACAGCCGCTGCAGTAGCCTGATCGTAAAGCATCGCAAGCATAAATGTGCAAGATGTTGGTTTGGCTCTCGCCTGCAATACGTTTCATTCCCCTCCTCCTTGTTATTTCTAAATTTCAATCAACAATAACAGCTAATGTTTTCCCACATTCATTGTCAACTTCGTAGTGTATTTTTGAGCATATGGGTGCGCTAGTATAATGAGTTGTGAACTGGCCCCATCGCTGCTCTTTGTTGGTAAAGTTGCTTCTGTATCAGCAGACCAATGGGATGGCACCACTTCTGTTTTGATGTGAAAGTTCTTTATGCTACTCATTGCTTTACTGACAACTGATAGTTTCCCTTTGTCAAGAAATGTCACTGGTGTCTCTGAGGGAGCGTAACCTTACAGCACGGCGTGCCATTTGCTGGTGTAGCGGATTGTTGGAATTATCTGAGCTTGGCAGTTTGTGTCTGGCCTTTTTTTTCACTCCTATAAAAAACTGAGACTGTGTCTGGGCTTAGCTGTCTCCTCTTGTAGCGTTGAGCAGGGCTTTATTAGCCAAGTTAATAGAAGGTGCTTCTTGTTATGTTCTTGTGCAGTTAAACTTATGATACCAGATGAAGAGCAAGAAAAAAAGATGGTACTTGTTCTGTTGTCTTACCTCTAAGCAGTCATAGTGTTTTGTATACAGTAGAACCTCGTTCATACGTTTATGGGGGAAAGAAAAAAGTCAAGGAGAAGCATACAATTCGAATTCACTAGAACATAGTGCAGTTTCAATTGATAATGATATTGTGAACATTGGCACCCTAAAATTGTACAAAACGGGAATTTATCGAGGTTCTACTGTATTAGGTGGTATTACATGAGCAGTAACTTGTCGTTATTAGTACAGAAGTGGTGGTTTTGAAATGAAATGAAATTCTTGCTTTACTATCATTTTTGTATTTGGCACCAACAGTATGCAGTAGCATCTGTCGGAAGCATGTGTGCTGTAGATTTTTGCCGGCTGAATTTTTCCGTCCTAGTGGATGCTCAGGTGACTGATGCATTGTGGTTTATTTGGTCTTGCTGTGTGGATTCATGACCCCTTCCTCAGGAATTAGAGCTTATTCAGTGGTGCTGTGGCTCCTTGTCAGTTGCCATGCGAGCTGAAAATATTTTTTCTTAATGCATCGTAGTGTTTCCAATTTACCATTTACATTAAAAACCTACATACTTCACATGAGCATAGATGTAATATGTGCACTAGATTTTGCAAGTCATGATAAAATGATTGATATTGTGCATGTAGGATATTCTGGCAAATGAGTCGTTTGGCAACAGCCGCATCAGTTGGATTGAATTAATGTGCCGACTCATTATTGTGTGCGGAAGGAGCCATTCTGGGGAATGTTGTTCCAACATTTCTCAGTATATGACTCTTTTATGGGACCTAAAATTTTTGTATTATGTTTGCTTTTACGAAAATGCAGAATGTTGTAGTGAGGTGATGCTGATTTTTGCTGGCTGTATGAAACATTAACCGCCGACTGAACCATTTGAACCAAAAAGGCCGTAGGCACACTCATGTAAAAGAAAGAATGTAGGTCTGCATGCCCCTTCGATTACGTAGCATAGTACTGTCATGGTACTACTCTTGAAGACATTTGGACGAACAACCAGTTCATATTTATTTCACTTTTCTTCTTTGCTCTTAATAAAACTTTTGATATTAATTGCTGGGTTGGTGCCAAGACCGCACCATCTAAGTTGCTTAATGGGCTAAGGGGCGGTTTGGAAATGTGACACATGAGGTACATTAAGAGGTGAGCCGAGAAGTTTAGTGCGCATTTATTTTGGTGTGGTTGTTAGTGATTCACATCACAGTTCATACTACAAATGCCCCCTGTTTCGTTGGGTGTTGTTGAATACAGTTTGTAAAGTGCGTGACCAACTGCCAATGGGCTTTCACCTTATACATTTCCCAGGATGTGGTCCTTGTTAATATAAGACATTGTTGCATTCCTGCTCGTATGCCATGAAAGAGTGCTGTAAAGCTGTACATGCTTTTTTGGCTGTGGCCCAGCAGTGCCAGTGTGGACAAGTTTTACACAGCCGACAGCAACTCTTGTACACATGATGGGGCTCAACGGTGTAACCCAGATAAAAAAAGATCTTAACAGCATTGCTTGGTTTTATCACTTTGTGCCTTTGAGACCCTGATCAACCTGTTAATTGGCATTACACTTGCATGAGCTGGAAGATAACATTTGATGCTGGATTACAGAGGTGTGTAGATGTTTTGGGGGCGTTGCCATATCGAGGAGATTAGTAATCAAGCTTTCCACAGCTTCGGAAGTTTACTTGTATCATACCTCCATGTTTTATTTTCAGCGTGCGTGTACATTGGTTGTGATGCGTCACAAAGACTTTCTTGCATTGTTTGATAGATAGCCACCTGTCATTTAATGTACCACTTTTGTTATGTGCATGCTCAGATAGGCATTAAATGTGACACCAGTTGAAATTACGTCAGAGCTAGGGTAGATGTTCACATAGGCTTAATGTACTTTGCCTTAGGCGATGCTAGGCAACCTGGAAATATAAGTAGCTCTGTGCGTATTTAGTCTTTTCTTAGCTTACTTGCCAAAGATGTATGACTAAGTTGTTTTGCATGCTTCGTCTCTTGGTCATAGGACGTAGTTGCGCACTCTCTTTTTAAGTCTAGTCTCTTGATGTGTGTGTGTGATTTTTTGCACTCTAATGAGGATAGTGCAACAGAACCCTGTTACAGTGAATTTTTGTGTTCCTAAATATGACGTTCGCCATGCTCAATTCTATTGTGCTCTTCTACAGAGCTCAGGGTCACAGGCTTTGGTGCCCGACTGTTGTCGCAGCGCCTTGATTGAGGCCCAAGATGGAAAATAAGTGCTTGTATGCTTTCGATATTGATGCTAGTTGAAGCTTATATAGATAGATGAAAACTGTTGGTTTACATATATGCCATAACAAACTAGCTTTGCCATCTTTGCTTTCGAACAGCCGCTGTGCAATGGAAGGCATGAATAGTAGAATCCCAAGCATTATGCTTGTTTCAGCTGCATGCAACGGTGCTTTGCCATTATTAGTGGACCTCAGCTGACACCTTAAAAGCCAACTGCTATGAAATGTCACATTGGCCAAATTAGTTATAAATGATAATTGCAATAAGTACTGAAAGCCATCTTGGCAAACCAGGGGCCTGGAAATGGTGTTGTTTTCTTACTAAAAGTCTTAAAGTATATCGGCATTAGGACGTAAGCCACTAATCACAGGCAAAGGCCTCCGAGGTTAGCCTGCTACTGGTACCGTCTAATCTTAACTTCTTGTACCTAGGTGCCACGCTTGTTCTGAAAGTTCTGTTTTCGGCGTTATTTCTGAACGGCGGCATTTTTGTCACAAGTTTCGTAAGAAAATGTCTCCATTTTTGCAAGCTTTTCATGCAGAAGAACACTTATTTTACCTGCCAAATTTTTTGAAGCTGCTTCACACACACATATGTATCTTAGCACACACACCAATACTTTGTCCACACAGCACAGGCTGTGTGACATATGCATGATACTTGCCACACAGTATATTATAGCGGTACAACACGAACAGGAGGAAGAATATGCTCTATAAAAACAGTTAAACAGCCTGTTCAAGCCGCCAGAACAGACAAACATAATCTTCGAATCCCCGATGTCCCACTTTGATGGAGTTTGTTAAAGACCCTATCATCATTGCTGTCTGCATATAGAACATGCCTGTATATATATTCATATATATAGATATATGGCAGTTGGCCTTTAAGCATGAGAGTATGAAGAAATTTTTTTCTACCTCATATTGTTTTCTTCGTATTGTCTGCCTAACAGATAGGTAAAGTGTGCATCCGATTTGGGACATGCACGAGTAAGATATTCAGGTTTGCTGTAACAGAGTTCTACTGTGCTACACAAGGATGCATTCAGCATTCCCTTGTGCTCACTGTGTGCTGCTGCTCCAAGTGTTTTGTACTTATCACTTGGCCACATTTCCTTAGCCTAGGACACAATCTTATGGGCTTCCACTTAGCCACTCGCAGCTTGATTGCAACGCATGCAGTTGTAGCAGCTTCCCTGCTGTACAGCACATGCTCACTGTCAATGCAAAAGATTTTGCGGACATTCCTTCAAGTGTCTGTGATGATAGTTGGGTCGCACATTGTCTGACAGCGTCAATTTTTGAGACCTGCTTTGTGCAGCCATATTTATGTACTTGCTCTTTGACACGATTATAGATTAAGTTCTCTATGTACTGTAATATGACACAAATAAAATGATCATCCTGCCATATAGACTTTGTTGCACTTTCTAAAGGTGTGGTTGTGGGAGTAGTACCTCTTCTCTTACAAAGATTTGCAAATAAAAAGCAGTTGTATTGGTGTTGAAGAGAAAGAACTAACATTTCAAACTGATGTAATAAAGTTCCATTGTGAGTAATCATGCAAGCTTGTACCGTGATTTCAGTTGGACAGCAAAAGTGTTGTAATATGAAGGGTTTCTTTTGGACAAAGTGCTGATTAATCGATCAACCGAGTCGCAGGAGAGAGGTAAGGAACGTTACCAAAAATTTTGTTGCGGCTCAAATGGCCGAAAGTCGCAGGAAAAGTAAGTTTGATTTCATTTCAAAACTGATGTTTCCAAACACATAAGTTTTCCAGCGACGCGACGTATTGTTTTCCTTACAGTTTTTGCAGAATGCATTCTTTATTTAACAAAGCAAGCTCTGCTGACCTTCCGGAAGCTATACTGAGATCTAGAGATACATTTTTCACCAAAGCTAGAGAAACTTAAGATATCACATGTCAGTGCCTCCTCTATAACTTTCAGTGCCTGGTGGATGGGGAGGAGAACAAAAGGCGCGACCGTCGGCGCGAGTACAACCGGTCACCGCCAGGCGCCGCCACCCAAACAGGGTTTCGCGGTCTTTCGCTCGCTGCCCGCGCATCACTTGCGCAGGTGCGGCTGCTAGTTTCGTTTCCCGATTTTCTCGACTTCAGGATATCTTGAGATGCTGACAATGATCGGTAGAAGCAAGGCCTACTCGACCGCTAAGCTCTTGAGCTCTTGAGACCGATTGAGTTCGAACCAGCAACACCTCTCGGGTGACTGGAACGCACGCACACCGGTAGTCGCAGTGATCTCGTTAATGACGTCGATTTCTTTTTCAGGGGGCATAAGAATGTCATCGTTAAACTGTGCGTTCCGTGAAGATCTTTCATTGCAGTGGTAGCAAAAGCACGCGTAGCACAAGTAGTCCGTCTCACTGGCAGTCACTGACCTTTCGGGCGTTAAACGTTTCTTCAAAGCGTATATGCCTAGGTCGGTAACTCTACGAAATTTTGGCTTCTTTGCAATAATTAAAGGAGTACTGACACGATTTTGAGACATCGAAAAAGGGACATTTTTTGTTTCGTTGGGCTGCGTCCTGCATGCAGCCTAAATCGCAGAAATCACTGCCAGGGTCACAGGACGACAATTCACTCATCGTTGTTTATGTGCACCACGAGCAGATGACGAATTTCGTGTCAGTACTCCTTTAAGCTTCTTGTGCTTCGAAAGGTAGTCTCCACAATACACTCATTCCCAGCTATACTTTCTCGCCATGAGACGCACAGGAGGAGTAGAGTAAGAGCAAAGCACAAGAACTATCCGCACCGAATGAAGTGTGAACAGCGCTCTGAACGCGCGGCTAGTTCAGGCCGTCTGCTGCCGACATCTAAAATAGGCAAGCGCGTCCGGTTACCGATAGTTTTGCTTTTCTTTCCTTTGACATTCCATATTTTGCTTTGCCACTGGAGCGCCACGTTAATGCTTTCCACTGATCGCAACTGGCGCAGCGCAGTTTCTCTGGCAGCAGCGTGCGTGAAGCGAGCGCTCATAACTCCCTTATAGAGTTCTCATCTTGCTTCCATCTCTCCCTTGTTATCAGCGCCTAGCTGCGATGCGAACAGAGGGCGGATAGAATAGCGAAGCTCCAGTGCACGTGCGTTCAAGTCACCCGGGAGGTGTTGCTGTTTCGAACTCAATCGGTCTGAGGACGCGGAAACGAGCTCTCACTGCGCCGTCTCTTACAACGAGCATCTCGGGTGCGCGCGCGCTCGTAGCCCCGCGCTCGTGGCTGCTGCAATGACCAAATAATTTCAAAATTAACGTCTTCAGTGCCGGCGACACCTTTTTCGGTACCTGCTGGCCTTTTAATAAAAAAGCAATTCAATCCTGCCTGCATTTTATACACTTGCTGGGCAAGAAGTCGGAATTGCCAATCCTTGCCCAAGGGTCTCATTGGAGGGGTCGTAACTATTAGTGCAACGACATTATGCTACATGTTTTCAATGATTATGAAAGCTGATGTGGAGGACAATAAGTGGATGAAGTTTAAGAAATATGAAAAATGTTTTTTTTTTAATTGTCGTCAGAAGTTTTCATTGTCCGGTGTTTTTTTTTCACTTAGCCCGATCATGTCTCTTTACTGAAAAGTTATATAAATATAAGATTCGGCAGTGTGGTAGATAAGGATGCGAAGAACGTAATGCGCAATTTTTGTCGCTCTGCTACAAGGATTTTTCGAGATAAAGACGTTCAAAGTAAAGAAAATAACGTCTCCTGGGGCTATTTTGAGGTTTTTTATAAAAAGATCTACACTACACATCAAAACTAAAAATACCTGAGCAGAAGCAAAAACATGCATATATTTAGTTAAAGAAATTTCAGCTACCTAACTTTAATATATTTTGTGCAATTCATAACGAAAGTTGGCCAAAACAGTAGAGCGGATGAGCGCTCTACTCCACCTCTTCGTCATTATTGATTTCCTGTGCTTCGAAAAAATTTTTGGCGGCAAAACAAATTGTGGATCTCTTTTTTCCACTCATCAGGCAATAATATATAAAATTTTGAAATAAACTTGAGAGGTCGACCAGCCATCGATTGTTCGATCTTACGTGGAATCACCCTAATAAAACTTTGAACTCGATTTTCTCCTCTATTAATAAACCTATAGTGATGGCGAAGTTAACGACATTAGTTCTCGGAGCACAATTTATCGATCTAAACCGATTCATTGTTTCTCTTTAGTGTCCCTTTAAACGCATAGTTCGAGAGGAGTGGCTTGAGGAAGTAAATACATATGAGGTTCACGTGTCGCACCCTGTGGTCATAGATGCCATCACTCTGGCATTTAAGGAGCCTTAATGCACAGAGGGCTGGAACTGTGTACTTTGTCAAGGTACTGAATGGCTTTGCCAAAGTTGGGTTGCCTTTGAGCGCACCGTCTGCAAAAGCTCGCAAAGTATCAAGGACAAAAAGGAGCTGGTCAGATGGATACAGTCCAGGCACTTTCTTTTTTTCGTCCGACTTGCACAGCGGCACGCAGCAGTACGACATCGCAATTCATGCAAGCTACGTGGTCACGACAAAGGATCAAAAAATCTTCCATCGCATTCGACTCGCTACACCCAACCGCACGTGTCAAGGCAGAGCAAAGCAAACAAGCGCTCTAGGCCGCGCCCGCACCAGCACTACCAGCTCAGCGCCCGACCCTGTTTGCACAGCGCCACCACGCAGTCGCGGCGAGCGGGGGAAACGCAAGCGCCGACGGCCGCGGGAGGGTGTTCTACCAGGCACTGAAAGTTATAGAGGAGGCACTGCACGTGTTCGCATATGCTGCCTGAGTAATCTGTATTAAAAAAATTTTTTTTTCCAGATCCTCGCATGTGACTCTCGGTTCCCGAGAACCTTTGCTTTTTTTTTTTTGTCTGTTGGTATTACGTCAGTCGTGTAGTACAGGCGCAAAGCTCATCCTTAATCCGATGCTTCGAAATTTGGTATCCAGAGGTTCTGCAGAGTGCTTGACGCGTTGAGCAATCTGATGTGCGCGTTTTTGGTCAGCATTTTCACTGCTTGCCAAGCCTCAGATGGCGACGTATCAGATAACGTCTACAAACGTTTTCGATAGCTCTGTCGTCACAGATACCATACATTGATCACGATCACACCACACACGACAGACTGACGGACTGATCCATCCATTGACTGACCAGTCTTGGCTGGACTATGGCTGTTGTCGAGCGGCTCACGCATCGACTTCTATCCAAGTCATGTCCGTATCCGAAGTGCTCTTGTTTATGCGCGGGATACATGGCTAGGGTGGCTAGAAGGGGAGGTGTGCTGAGCGCGGCGGCCAGCCATAGGAGAGGGTGGTCCTCTTTCGCGTGATCGCCGCTAGGGCACAACATAGCGCTGCCATCTGGGGCGCCGTCAGCGTTTCCGCTGCACTAATCCGGCTGTCAACACCTGGCCGGCGGTTTGTAGTTGTGTAGTTTGCTGCAAAGTGTTGGCGTGTGCTGTTGATTCATGAGTGCTGTGTGCTGGCAAAGATGCCGTCTATCTCAAAGAAAAAAACTCAGCGTTATTGGTGCTTCGTGCCAGGGTGTGATTCCGGCTACAGATCTTGTTCGGAAAAAGTGTCCCTTTTTCGTGTACCGACTTGCCAAGAACTGTTCTTGAAGTGGGCACGCGCCATACCGAGGGCTGACAAACCGCTTCAAGAGAATTCCGCTGTTTGCGCAAACAGCGGAATGAATGACAAAAAGTCAAAGAAAAAAATGACAAAAAAGTCAAAAGAAGAAGCCTTGTGTTATGTGAGACAACCCGCGGAAACGATTAAGTGCATTCTGTTGTACACAATAAAGTTTCTTTACCTAGTAACATGTTGCATTTATTTATTTGGTTTCTGAATTGAGCCTGAAAAGACCATGTATGCCATGGTTTGCCACGTTATACATGTACAGTTCAGTCTTGGCCTCAAATGGTAACTTTCTTGCATTTCTGCGCAGGAAACCTAGCACACGCCCGGCTAGCCACCATAGCCCGGCTTTAATTATGACGTGATTGATGTGACGGCTCCAGGAAAGGTCCGCTGTGAAATATACACGAAGATGCTTGTGTTCGCGAACTGGTAGCAGCCTGGTTGAATTTACAACATAAATAGTCATGAGCGGCCTTTTTCCTAGTGAAACACATATGCGCTGTTTTTTTTTTCATTAATAAACATACGCCACCTATCACACCATTCTAAGACCCTGTCGAGGTCGTTTTGGAGAGTAGCGCAATCATGGGAGCTATGTATAATTCTGTACAAAACGCAGGCAGTCATCGGCAAATAATTTGATATGTGATGAAATACCGGAACAAATGTCATTTATGTAGATGAGGAACAATACCCAAGACTGACCCTTGGGGCACGCCAGTCATCGGCAAATCACATCAAGTTCACACTCATCAACTTCACAAATCACGCATCGACAAAAGAGGACACATCAACTTCCCGGTCTTACCATTGATAACGACCTTTCGCCTTCTCAAATTTAAATACTCGTTTATCCAGTTCACAATTAACTGTATCGTTCACATTATACATTTTTAGTTTTTCAATTAATAAAGAGTGGGGTGCGACGCCAAAGGCTTTTTTTTTTAAATCTAGGAAGAAGCAGTCAACAGAGAAACCCTTATCTAAAGCACAGGATAAGTCGTGTGTCAATTCATGTAATTGAGTTGTACAGGAAAAACGACTACGAAAGCCGTGCTGCTGAGGATTAAGTAAGGAATGCGTGTTAGTCATAACATTGGTAAATAGAACATGTTCAGTTATTTTGCATGCAGCACTTGTAAGGGAAATGGGCCTATAGTTTAAAACACTACTTCGCGGTCCACTCTTGTGCACTAAGTTAGCAAGTCATATAGTCATCGGGTAATGAAGATTCTTCTAAAGACTTTTCGGGTGACACTGAAATGCTTGCACGCCTTCAGAGCGACCATCAGTTGCCAGAGTTAGCCGTTCTACACAAAAACACCCCCCGAAAAAAATTTTTGGGTTCGGCCCTGTAGCCCCGCTCTCGTGCCTGCTTGCTTTCCGTCGGAACAAAACTCGGCTCTGTACCCCGTATTTCAAAACCGCATGATAACAGTAGCGCAAGACAAGCTGTGCGCTCACTAAGGAACTGCATTATCAGCTAAAGTTTCATATAATTTGGTAACGCATTTCCCACTGAAGCGTTCTCCCTGCCGAGAACGGAGAACGGCCACGTTCGCTGACGGCGCCCCCGACGACAGCGCCGCCCCACGGCATTCACGCGAATGGCGGCCAACTTTTGCCGCCCGGTCATCACACCTCCCCTTCTAGCCACCCTAACATGGCGGGACCGGCTGCTGGAGTTACAGTGTTCTAGAAGTTTATAGTGCGCTCACTGAGCGGCGGAGCGTGACGCACTTCATGTCGCCGCCGACAGGCGGCGCGGCTCACAGCGTCACCTGAAACTTTCCGGCGGGTTGCAGGGCGCGGATAGCGCGCGTTGTTGTTTTGCGCGCAAGAAAAATCAATCTTATGGTGCGCAACTCACGGAAGTTCTTTTGATGCAAGTTTTCTGTGTGTTGTGAAATAAGTTACTGTCGTTGTGACTGATTTACGGAGGGCGAGCGATGTTTTAAGCGGCTATTGCATAAATGAATGCTCCTCCACGCAGCCGCTGCAATAACAGGGTGTGTAGTTGGGGGCGTTCGTTTTTATTTTTTTTTTTGTCCTGCTGAGCGATACGATTTTCAATGCACTTGCACCACTGTAGCTATCATAGCGACTTCACTCCCGCCTTTCGAGCCCCACTATGCCGAATATAAACAACGCCTCATTTTTAAAATTTTTTCGCGTATATATGATCTAGCTGGTCTGTGTAACTAACCCACTTAATGTTCCTTTTCTTTTCGCGAATCAATAATGGTTGGAATCACTCGGCTTCGTAATAAATGTATCCGCACCGTACGCTTAAAAAATTTTTATTTACAGACTTAGATCGTACAAGCTAGCTAGGTTACCAAAACTGCAGTTGGACTCGTATACCCAATAAAAAAAAATATATTTATACATAGCTAATATGAGTACATAACAAGTAACATGTATCACGTGCGTACATATTTTTATTGCACCTTGGAATTGCACCAGCGCGGATAAAACAGGACACGAAGAAACACTCGACAGTGTCACGCACTGACATACTGATTTTATGTACACAAAACCCTGCCTATGTATGCGCAAATGTTTGCCATATCACAATATGAATTATCAATGCCGAAAATGTCACTCGTGGTCGAACAATAAACAGATGCAACAAACGTGTATGAACATCTGCTAGTCGACTACGAAAATGAAAAATAAAGGACAGCAAGAAACGCCGGCGATGTTTGCAGTCGACAGCCGACGACAACGTCGATCTACCAGGAACTGGTTCATCCCAAAGAGAGCCCAATCCCTTTGGACCTCCCCCGCTTCCTAATGAGAGCTACTTCAGCCCCCCTCTACATCTCCTTTTCTGTACGTCACTATCCAGCCCGTTTCATCCGTCAGTATAGTTCTGTGCTTAGGACTTCGATAGCGAAACAAGCAGCGACGTACCAGCGTTCTTTATTATTTTTTTAGAAGTACCCCTACCCCCCCCCCCTTTTTTTTTACTAAAGCACGAGTATGGTTTTGTTGTCACCACCCTCGCGCGTTTTCTTGCTTTTATTGCTGTCACACTTGACTCTGCGGTCACTCCTAGCTTCGTTGGGTCCAGCTGTTTTTTGTTGTCAAACGCAGCCCCAGAAATTTCTCTCCACGTACGCTGCATGCTCTATGTGCACGACCGCCTGAGGCTGTAAAAAAGCGCGTCCCTCCCGTCCAGATGCAGCGGCGGGCCGTCTTTGAGACAGTTGCGATTTGCTGATAGACACAGATGCCGATCCTTCAGAAAAACAAGCATATATAAGTGCAGTAAAGCGGCACGCGGGGTGCCGACAAAGGTCCTTCAAACGAATGAACGGCGTGAACATGCGCTGCAGGGCACACACAAATGGAAACAGCTTCAACTACTTGGCTCAGTTTAAAAAAAAAAGAATAAAATGCTCGGCTCCCTCCCCTCCTCGTTTTTTTTTGTGATCTGTTTTTGTGTCATTGTGGTGGCCCTCTCCCCGCCACCAACCCCGCGTTTGTTGATACCCCCGCAACTACAGCGTAACCAGCCTAACCCCCACCGACCAAGGGGACGCGCTCCACACCCCGCAAGAGTTTTCAGGTGAAACTGGCGGCAGCGCCCTGGCGGGCGCTCAAGCTGTCGACGCGGAGAGGGCCGCGGCGGCGCGGCGCAGGATACGGCAGTGAGCCCTGCCCCATTCTAGTACACTGTAATAGAAAACGTACAAAAAATCCTTTTGTGTCGACGGCTAGGTACCTAGGGAGAGAATCTCTAGGGATTTTCGATGGTGGCGCCGTCACATCTTGGCGGAGCTTTCTGGAACGCCGCCGCGAGTCATGCACTCAACATGCAGCTTTCGTCTTGACAACCATTTGACAACGTAGTCCGTGAACCGGTGTCCCGTAGCGACTTCGTCGTGACTGCCTCAGAGAACGTTGCTTGATTGACGGACGTCGAGGGCGAAACAGAGCGAAGGTGCTGCAATGCGCTGCCTTGCCACAAGTAAGTAGCGATCTCTGTTATTTCGAGTTCTGCTCCGCTAGTCTGAAATGTCGGCGTACCTGTTACATTTTCGTATCAGAGAGCGTGATCATATAGCTATGCTGCCGTTCTTACGTTGTGGATACGGAGCGTGATAAACATTTCGAACTGCGGCACAAGAGGTTCATCCACGATCGCTGCGCGAGCAGAAAAAAGTTTTCTGCGAAAGAACCGATCGTGTGTTTTCATGCACTACAGCCGCTACAGTTCGACATGATTAACTTGCACCAACTCGTCCAATGTTCGGCTTTGCCTAATTGATAACTGACACTATTATTAGAACAGTTTTCTTCGCGCATGAAAGAAGCCTGATTGCCATGTGAAAGAACATGGCTCTCACTTTGTGGCAGTTTCGCAAGTGTTCAGGTTTGAATGTCGAATTTGCTTGCATTATGAAGTGTCATCACGCTCCATGTTTCCAAGGGATTGCAGCTGCTTGCAAGAGGAGCAGGCGCTCTTCGTTCGCTAGTTTGATACAAGTGCCACAGTTCACCAGACAGCACTTCAACGTGTTTAGTGCGCTCGCATTTGGTGTTGGTTTGTAAAAGCCTTCTACGAATTCTAAGCTGAATTGTAAGCGTACTGACGGAAATATAAAATGAAAGACGAGAAGCGTTCACTCTTTTTTGTACAGCGTATCTCATATGCCTGCTTAGCTGCCCTTACGTAAGATTATGCGCCATGTATGCTTATAAGGATTGTGAGAGTGATACTTTTGAAGTAGTTGCAATAAAACCCAATGTAAATGAAAAAGGTATGACTATATACACAGCAGGATATATGCATCTTTATTTAGGGCATGAACAGCAAGAATGAGGTTAGCTCAAGCAACCAACTTTGCAAAAGGCCAATGGGTGCACAGTCTAGCAGCCTTACGCTTCCTGGAAGACCCTTGTGTAACATTGCTTGTCACTCACACCAGTCAAACTTGCTTATTGAATGAACGTGTCGTAGGCTAGACTGCTCTTCTGTCTGCTGTATGCTACAATACATGGCAAACATGCTTTCTGTGTCCCCCGGATATAGGATTACAGCAACATGCAAGGGTGCAGCCGCCACTCTGGTGCAGTAGCGGTACTGTCCATAATGCACTATCCTTTCATAATAGCCCGAAGTACTAGCCTACACATGGTGTTATCGACACTTGGCTCAATGCACAACCAAGGTCTATTGAGAATGTAATTAAGTTGTACCTTCACCATCCACACTTGATGTTGAAAAATTTCTTCTGCCTACGTACCGTAAATCCCGAGCAAGCGCCCCCTCCTTTTTTCTGGATATTTGAAATATCTACAAATGGGACCAGCAAGTGTTCCCCCCCTGCCTCCCGCCCTTTACACTGCTCCATTCCGTGTTTTTATTCGCTGACAAGGCTAATAACGACAGCAAATGCATGCCTATTCAAAAACTCATTTCATTGGAAGCACATGCGGCTCTTCCACCTCCATATTGAATTTTGATCCGTGACCGAGCAAAGGCCCCCCTCCAAATCTTGTCCGATTATCTTTCACCGTGGGAGTGGTGCTTGCTCCGGATTTTACGGTATTGAGTTAAAACTCGATCTAACGAAGTGGTGAGGACACTTGAATTATTTCATTAAATCAGGAAGTTCGTAAAATCGAGAAGGGGATTTTTTGGCTCTTTGAAATCTAAATTGTAACATATAACAACAACCAAAAGCTACCAGGCCATTGCTCTCGCGATTAATCTAATTGCTGCGCAGGTGAAAAGTCCGTGAGGCCGGCCTGAGGGTGGCTCTGACATGAGGCTCCCTTGTCGCCTATGTCCAGGTGATGCAAGCCAGAAAGACCATTACATGAAGCAATGATGGGCGAACATATACTGGAGAACGAACGAAGTGATTGTGCGAGCAGGCCAAGTCAGAAAGTTGCAAGGAAGCTATTATTGCAACGAAACCAGCCACCGCCGCCTCTAGCACCATCCGGTACGTAAGTATGCTACTGACTGCTGAGTCCAGTGCTCCATGCAAGGGCACTGTGGAGCGTCCAGCCTCATCAAACTAATGCTATAGGGCTAAAGCGTTAGAGTGCACGCTCGAAGAAAAAACCCATCTCTGCAAATTAAATGGAAATCACCACTTTTTACGCAGTTATTTCCAAGAAAACTTTGTTAAATCGAGTTTTGTGGCCGAGCTAATTCATTAATTTCAGCCCTATGGGTATTTGCTGGAAAATCACAAAATACTTCGTGAGATCAGGAACTTCATAAAATTGTTTTGTTAGATCGAGTTTTAACTGTATTTCATTTCCTTAGGAAGCTACACATTACTTATATGTGTCTGCCTTTAGTCACAGAACTATTTTTAAGTTGTTCATGGGCGTGTGATTTAAATGTCACGAGCCATTTCTTGGCAATCAGGAAAGTTACCTGAAATATTGTAGGGTGAGCGAATCATGTAAACATGCAGGAACTTTCTTTTCTGTCCAATACTTCGTCATTGGGGGACCATTGCAGCTGTGTGCTGTCATGCTGCAGCTGCATTGCGTTAGCATTGTTTCAGACAGGCACGTTGAATCCTGTTCCATGGGTCAGTGACCCTGGGATCAAATAAACTGTTATGAGTCACTGTATGGTACTGACGATTGCCTTTAATTTTCCATTTCATAAAGTCTGCTGGGATGATATAGGGTGAGTGAATCATTGCGGAAATGCAGGAATTTCCTCTTCTGTCCAATACTTCATGATTGAAGATCATTGCAGTCGCAATGCGATGGCAATGTTTGGAAGCTGCTTTGAATCCTTGTCCAGTCTTCCCGTTAAGGTCTTTGTAAAAATGTTCAACTCTCTGGCATTTGCAAAAGCCCTCAGCTAATTGTGCCTTCAGTAAAAAAAAATTAAGAAAAAAGTGAACCAAAGCAAACAGGTATAATTGGTCTAGAAAGTGTTCATTTTACCACTGTCATAGCCAGAGGCATAGCCCCTTTGGTGTTTCACAGCTTTTCGTGCTTTCCTTCCGTCTGACTTTCTCGGGAGACACAGACAAACGTGATCGTCACGACCCCTAAATGTCTCTTCGATTACGGCCAGAACCCATAAGAGCCTTGGAGATTTCTCGTTCATGATAAGTCTCCTACTTTTTACTACAGCAGTGCCATTGATGTGGTGAGCTGATTGTAGCTGTAAAATATATTCCTTGTGCCATCTCTTCCAGAAGGCATCAAGGCATGCTTTTCTTTGCCTCCACGTCTTGTAGTTCATCTTTGGTCGAACAGGCTTCGTCTCCGTGATCTCGTCATCAGGAATAGAGACTGACCTTCGACCAATCAGACAGTGAGCCGGTAAGCCGTGGCTCCTCCAACTGACTTGGTATTACTGTTAATGGACAAGAGTGTACTATTGAATAAACTTCTGTCAACACTGTCTCTAATTCAACATAGTTCAGCAAGGGCTGTCTTGCAGGCCTTTGTATTGCTGTCTTTACTGTAC